>NC_064809.1:90937557-91067431 GCF_023721935.1 Panthera uncia | reverse complement strand
TAAGGGTTCAAAGTTACCAACGTGTGGGTGACTTAGAGCAGTCAAACCTGTCCAAGTTTATGTCTGATCTATCCCATCCATCCTGCGACGTAGTACTTCCTTTTTTTTTTAAAATCTAGGATTTTCCTTCTCCTTCTCTCAAAGCGCCATGCAAATATTTATTGATCTCCCCAACATCTGACAGAAAGGGTACCCCAAAAGATGTGTTTTATAAATTGCTAGTGAGTAGACAGGTGCTCTGGAAAGGAAGTGCGTGGTTCCTTGTACAGTAAGTCCTCAGTTCTGAGTGTCTTATGCTGCTGTTGATGTGATAACACAGGCCTTGGTGTGACAGCAGAGAGAGCCTGATTTCCCAGTCAGGGAGGTCTGGGTCTGCATTTCAGACCAACAACCCCTTAACTAACCCTGTGGCATCAGACACGTTAACCACAGTTTCTTCGTGTGTAAAAAAGGCATAGCAATGCTAGCTTGTAAACATTAAACATGCTGTGTGCAAAGTGTCGGGTGCTCAACAAACTCTCAACACTTAATAAAAGTTCTAATAATTCTTTTATCTTTAATTTTATCTCTAATGTCACACGAAGAGAAAATGCCCACAAATTCTGGCCTGGGGCATTTGCTGTTTTCAGTAGACTTTCTCAGCTGCGTACGGATCACAGCCTTAAGTCAACTTGTTTAAAAAGCCCTGTGACAAGACATGACCATGAAAAAACTCTCCTTGTGTCTGGGATGTACTTGTTCGTCTGCGGCCAAGCTCTTAGCCAGATCTGCTTTTGCAAGATTTCTTTGAAAGTCCTGAAAGAAAGAATTCATTCAGTGTTTTTCACTTGGTCACTTACATTTCATGTATTTCAGGAGTGAGCAGCATCTGGGATTAACATCTATTTATTTATACAGTTTCGTTTTCTTTAAAAGCCAACTGATGACTCCCGCTGGCACTCTTCTGATGTGACTTGGTCCAGCCTGCCCGCTGATACCCCTGGGACCGGCCACTCCCTTTCACTGCTTTCTCTGGGGAAGCTGGCCCAGCTGGCCTCTGCTGGGCTCCCTGGGGTCAGGCCACCGTCGGGTGCTCTCCTGCTCTCTCTGGCTTGTCCCTTCCGCCCGGCCCACTCCAGCTGCTTCCCATTCACTTCCTGGCTTCATAGCTTGGAGGGCTTGGGAATTCTTCCCTAGCGAGGCAGTGATCCGCATTCTCCACAGCTGGCAGCTTTCCTGCCAAATGTGAGTCTTCCTCGTGTAGCATCCGCACCTGTCTGCAGCTGAATCGCTTCTGGATGTGTCCACGGCAGACAGAGCTCAGAGTGCGCAGAACAAAGATGTGAGCCGAATTCCTGCCCTGGGCTGCAGGGGAGGCCACCAACTGCACACTTCATTCAGGGACGTGGAAATCGCCCCCTGCCCTGCTCCCCACCCCCAGCCTGAGGGGGAGCACGCGCTGAGCAGATTTCCACCGTTCCTGTTCTGCCCACTCCCATTTCCCCAAATGAGAGCACTAAGGAAGACCAGCAGAGCATGGAATCAACTAACCAGGGTTAAATCATGGAAAACCCCAGAGGTTCAGACAGGAAATAGGGGCCAAGCGTAGTTTCAGATAGTTGACAACCGGATTGGCTGCACATTCACCCCTGTGGATAAGTGGGCCTGGCCACTGCCTGATAGGATTGTTGTGCCTCTGTAGGTGTCCTCCGATGGCTTCACACAGCGCCTAAAGTGCTAGTTCCTAGCCCAACTTCCTCTTTCCAGTAAAAGCAGGGTGTGGTGCAGCATTTTCCAGAGTGTTCTGTGGAACAATAATCCCCTGAGATGCTCCTTGAGGAAAGGTTTCCATGGTTGAATAACATTGTGCAATGTCGTGCGATGCAGCTTGCTTGAGAAGATTCGCGGAGCGCATTTGTGTATTAGAGGCTCTCAGAAGTTCTGCTTTACCCAGAGGCTCGGAAAGTTACTGGACCACAGAATGCTTCTTTCAACTAACACCTAATAACAACCAGTAAAATTAATGTGCAATGGACATGCTGTTCCTTAAACCGGCCAAGACACACCCGCCTCAGGACCTTTGTCCTTGCTGTTCCCTCTGCCCGGAAAGCTGTTTCTGTGGATATTCACATAACTAATCCCCCACTCTGTTCAGGTCTCTGCTTAAGAGATGTCCTTCAGGGGGTGCCTGGGTGGCTCAGTCGGTTAAACGTCCAGCTTCAGCTCAGGTCATGATCTTACAGTTCATGAGTTCAAGCCCCGCATCGGGCTCTCTGCTGTCAGCACAGAGCCTGCTTTGGATTCTCTTTCCCGCTCTCTCTCTGCCCCTCCCCCACTTACATGCTCTGTCTCAAAAATAAATTCACATAAAAACAAGAGATGTCTTTCAGGACTATCCTATCTAAAGGAGCCTCTTCTTTCCCCCATCCATCTTTCTATTTATCCTCTTATCCCACTTTATTACTTCTACTTAGCACTTACAACTCTCTGACATTGCAAATCATTTGTGTTATTGTATAAAAAGTTATTTGTTTTCAGGGGCGCCTGGGTGGCTCAGTCGGTTAAGCGTCCGACTTTAGCTCAGGTCACGATCTCGCGGTCCGTGAGTTCAAGCCCCGCGTCGGGCCCTGGGCTGATGGCTCAGAGCCTGGAGCCTGCTTCTGATTCTGTGTCTCCCTCTCTCTCTGCCCCTCCCCTGTTCATGCTCTGTCTCTCTCTGTCTCAAAAATAAATAAACATTAAAAAAATAAAAAAAAAGTTATTTATTTTCAATAAGTCCATCGTAACTAAAACGGAAGGTCCATGAGGCAGAGACATTGCCTTGTTCTCTGATTTATGTTCAGCTCTTCTCTTTATGTTCAGCATTCCTTCTCTTTTCTCTTGATGCGACCTTGAGCAAATCCCTTCATCGCTTAGACCTTTGATTTTTTTTAAATATAAAACAAGGAGAAATAATACCCATCCTTCCTCTGCTATAGAAACATAAGGAGGCACAAACGAGAGCTTGGCTATGATGTTGCTTTGTAAACTGTCAGGGGCTGCTTAGCCCCCTCAGGCTGCTATAACAAAAATACCACTGACTGGAGGACTTATAAAAACATCAGAAATTTATCTCTCACGGTTTTGGAAGCTGGGAAGTCCGAGATCAGGGCACCGACAGATCCTGGGTCTGGTGAGAGTCGCTTCCTGGTTCACTGATGGCTTTTTGCCATGTCCTCACGTAACAGAAGTGTAGAGGGCGCATCTCTGGGGTCCCTTCTACAAGGGCACTGATCTCGTTCATGAAGGCTCCACCCTTAAGACCTAATCCCCTCCCATGGCCCCCACCTCCAAATACCATTCCACGGGGGTTAGGATTCAACATATGAATTTTGGAGGGACACACACATTCACACCATAGCCGAGGCTTAGCACATGCAGGTTGTTGTTATCAAAGACGAAATGCAGAAAAGGAAGGGGAAGTAAACCCCATGGTAGAGATTCTCTGGGAATGTGAGGATAGGTCTACTCTCTAGGGAGGGACAGAGTAGGACAAATGCAGAAGAGGTAGTATGATTTAGGGGGGAAAGACCCCCGAATATAGTCCAAATTGCAGGGAACTGGAAGGAATCCTTAAGAAGGTGCAAAGAAAGATGAACGAGTAGAGGCTGGTGAGCATTACTGCGCCTCTGACACTTAGTTGTTTGTTTTTTTTTTTTTAAACAGTTTATTTAATCGGCATGAAAGCTCTATGGGGTAAGCGTTGTCTCAGTTTTATTTGTGAGGACACTCAGGCCGGGGAAGTTTCAGTACTGTACCCAAGGTCATGTAGGTAGTGAGAGCCCGGATCTCAATGCTGATCTGAGGCTGTGTGACGATACAGTCTTGGCTCCCACAGAGCCTGACGGGGTCTGCCCCTCGCTCTGTTGGGACGTGGCCCCGTGAGAGCGAGGGCAAGGTTAACCAGGGAACACCTGTTAGCCTCTTCCTCCACATACACCTGCAAACACTGCGGAGACATCGGACCACCCACAGGAGGCAAGGGAAGGAAAAGGAAGGTAGGAAGTTGTTAAGATGTAGCACCAGTTCTGACTTCGTTGTGGCAGAAATGTGCATCTGTGCAGTAAAGGAAACTGTTGGGGCTGGGGAGCATGGGGACTACTGCGAGCCTTGTTTACTTGTGTTATTTTCTGTTGCTAGGGCTGATTTCTTCTCATATCATGGTTCTCTTTATTTTTAAGTCATGTGTTGATATTACTGTTTGCATTAACTAGTTATCTGTGTATCTCCATCTGAGTCAAACTAAAAACCATAAATGACTTCGGTAACAAATCTGGAAATTGAATCAATTGAACGAGATCTAATTTTCTTCTCTGCGTTACCAATGTTTGCCTGATGAGGATTTAAATCAACTTTGAAAAACCTTAATTTATTTGGGTGTTAAATTCAATCAAGGCAGCCCACCAATCCAGCTGTTAGACTGACTGTCTATAAGTCACTTGGACTGAAGATACTGGGAATTCTGCCCGTAAAATAGGGGACCATGGTGAGAAATCAAATCTTGACAAGCTTAGAATATAGGATAGTTGAACAGTCTGGGATAAAATGAGCAAGATGAATGTGATTTCTAGCTCATAGAACTCACTTTCCTTATAAAAGTCTGGAGGGAAGTTTTGGCTCCATGTATGAAGTGGTAAATCTAAACAATGATCAGGATAATTCAGCCCTAAAACCCTTTTCTCAAATTGATAAATGATATTGAGAGGCGAGAAAGGGGATGGGGCAATGTTTTTCTCTCACGTTTTCTTTGAATAATGCTTTCAGTTTTCTCAGTTCACCTGAAAGGACACTGTGTGTGTGTGTGTGTGTGTGTGTGTGTGCTGAATGTATGTGTGAGAGGAAGACAGAGAGCATTCCAAGCTTTTCAAAGTTTCCCTCCTAGCTCTCTCTACTCGTCTGCACCCTGCTGTCTGTCAGGCCCTGTGAACATCTCTGTTCTAGTCTGATGGTGCCGGGCACAGTGCAGTGAATGACTAGGGAGGGAAATGCTAACAGCAGACTCAGCGTTTGAATCTTGGCCTCACCACGTTCTTCTGGCCTTAGCATGTTTTTTTTTAACCTCTCTGTCTCGGTTTCCTCATTTGCAAACAAAGATAGTAACAGTCCTTACATCTTAAGGTTGTGTTGAAATAAATTTCTAGGCCCAAGATGGAGCCGCTCCTGCCCAAGGTGCCACATCAGGAAACAGAAGCTTAGACAACTTTGTGTCCCTGTGAATGGCTGTGCTTGACCAGAAACAGTATATTCAGTCAGCCAGCTCCAAATGTCGAGCCAGCTCTGGGCCTTCTCACCCCAAACAAGGTGGACTGTGGGGACCAAGACAATCAGATATTTTCTATTTTTCTCTCTCTTGTTCTTTATTCTTTATCTCATAAAAGTTTCTTGCCCTCCGCCCCATTTTGCAGGCCCAAAAGGAGACTGTCCACTTCACGGCATGTTAAATAATTTGTTTTACCTAAATGGTCTTTAATCATTTTTCTAAACAGTTTCATGAAGATTCTATAAGAGAATGCATGTGGAGCATCTGGTAACATGGTAAACACTCAGTAAATACCTGTCAGGTCATTTTTACTACGAACACGCTCTCCATTCTCCGTGAGGATATATGACTTCTTGAGGAAAATAATTATTTTACTCATCTTGTGATCCTCATGATACCTTTGTATATAGTAGGTGCGTAATAACTGTCTACCTAAGGGAAGAGAATCCACATTTTAACAATACTCAGTGTGTTTCAATTGGCCCTTGGGCTTCTAGAAAATACGCCTGTTAGGATCAGCACCCTCACCTTGCAGGTGTTGTCAGGAGGCAGGTTGAGGGTTTGAATGCTTCACCGCCCTAAAAATAAACTCACAGTATATTTCTCAATATCCTAGATGCCTAAACGTCATTTTATTTTTTGAACATGCATTAGTTAGGTTGGAACCTACTGTTCTGTGGTCTTTCCCAGGGGCCCGATTGTTACGGAGCTGGTAGGGGCCCCGGGTACATGGAGAATTACAGTTGTGGAAACCAGACGACTGAAGTTTTCTGCACAGCTTTGCTGAGAAAATAGTCATTTCTGTTTCCTCCCCATTACATTCTTGCACTTGCTTTTATGTGAGGTGGTCAAACAGAGGCAGAGGGAACATTGATTTGGGGAGCCGTCTCTATTATTATTAAGACCTTTGAAAGTCCTGTTGGGCATTTGCTAAGGAGAACTGCTTTAGAAACAGTATAATCACTCACTGTCCACGTGGGGCAAACAAATCTGTGGTCCTGCAGAGATCAGTTAGGTCCCGCAGATCAAGCTAATGAACAGCATTTCATTGCAGAGGGATGACAAAAATGGACTCTTACTAAGAAGCACTGTGAGGGGGGATCCTGGGCGGCTCAGTCTGTTAAATGAACTTTGGCTCAGGTCATGATCTCCAGGTTCATAGGTTCCAGCCCCGCGTTAGGCTTTCTGCTGTCAGCACAGAGCCTGCTTTGAATCCTCTGTCTCCTCTCTCTGACCCTCCCCTGCTGTTCTCTCTCTCTTTCTCCCTCTCTGTCTCTCTCGTTCCCTCAAAATAAATAAACTTAAAAAAAAAAAAGCACGGTGAGGATAAAGCGTGATTAAAGTGAGTCGGAAGTTACCAAGCAGGGGTCAAGAAAGGATGGGGTGTGGGCTTGATCATGGAAATACTGGCCCAGATGAATTAATTCTATGGGCGTTTGTTTATAATAATTGTGCCTAAATGTTTGAGTAATAACCACACCCCCAAATTATGTGAAAATTATGCTCCTTTCAATTGCATAAAACAGTTTACATGCCCATTATCAGCTGAGCCAAGGAAAACGTAATGATGTAAAAGCTAAGATCGTCATGAAACGTTTCCGTAAAAAAAATGACTTTGGTTTTTCCTTGTTTGCTTGTCAATTTCAAAGGAATCACATTTCATTATATCATATAAATAAAGTATCCCAGAGGCACTAGCCCTTGCTATTTCAGTAAGCTACCCTCTATTTGGAAATTTTCTGTGGCTTTCAGATAAATGTATTTCCTTCAGAAAAGCAATCCTCACAAAGGAACCTAAGTAGATAGAGTAGAGGCTGTTTCTAATGACACTCAGGAATTCTTGATGTTCTCCTGTGTGTGGCGATCCCTCCCTTATGAGAGGAGGATCAGAAGATGCAAAACCCTATGGCGTACGGAGCAACTTAAAAGAAATATGCTAAAAGCTCATTTTGCGCGGTCCCACTTTGCAGCAGAATCCGATCCCATAGAAAGTGAACAGGCCTGCTCTTCTGTGCTTGTAACTTGTCTTTGGAAGCCAGCCTTGACAAACCTCACAGATCAACACCCTCCCCCCCTCCCCCTGAGCAAATGTGGAAAACCACTTGTTAGTTCCTCCCCTCTAAACACTCCTCCCTGTGGCTCCACTTTTTAAAACTCTTTTATTTTTGGTAGAAGTGAGGCTCACCAAGATCTAAAATAACACGAAACCTCCTGAGGTCTATTCCAGCACGAAGTGGGCCCAATGTGAGAACTGGTGCATCATGTGTTTTAAGGCAGAGGAACCCTATTTTTTTTTAACACCAGAATTTCTCTCAGAAAGGGGGTCTGCTTTCGCTTTGAAAAATACCCTGATAAGAGCGGGGAGAGAAGAGAGCCCGGGAGGGGCTGGGGTGTGGGCGGAATGTTTCTGAGACAAAGGGAGCAAATGGGCAGGGACTTCCCAGCCGAGCGAAAGGGCTGCAGCCAATAGGAGGGCGGAAGTGGCTTGCATCTGTCCTGACGCTTTCTCTCCTCCCTCCCGCGCGAATCTTAGCTGAAATTAAGGAACTGGTTACACATTTAGTGTTAAGTCTTATTAGTATTATTATTATTATTTTTGTAAACGCGTAAGAGCTGGGCGTGTATCCAGATCAGCAGAGTAGGTCAGAGTGAACTTGTGTGGACCCAAGGAGAGAAAAACCTCTGAGAATAAGTATCTAGGGGTTTTTAAAGAAATTGTGGCGAGGCCTCTAGACACAGATCTAGATGGGTTTACTGAAATCTTTGAGGGGGTTACGAGGGGAGTAAGGGAGCCTTTTATGGTGTCTTGGTCACACCAGCTTCTTTACGTGCAGAGTCACTACTTTGTGATACTGTCTTCATTGGTGGGAGGCTGCTGTGTGTCTTAAGCTACTTCATGGGCAGGCACTTGGAAACATGATTCTATAAACACCCGGCATGATAGTTGATTCTGCCGTCTTTGAACTGGCTAGACTTCAAAATGATGTTAATTTAAGAGGCTGGCTGATGGAAAATAAAGATTCTTGCATAGAATAACGAAGCACTGTAAGATCCTAGTCTTATAATTGATAAATATCCAACACCACCAGTTTTTCCAACAGCAATTCAAATCCTTAAAATCAGGGCCAGATAAGTTGGATACCTAATATTCCCATTACCCCAGGTTGTTAAGGTACAGGTGAAGAGGGGTCAATATATTTGACCCTCTGCCTATGTTCATCATATCTGTGCTAGGATCAAACCTAGAGTACCACTGCGTACATCAGAAACAAAAACACATTTGACAGTGTTTCACAGGGTATCTCAGAATTTGGGGGGCATACAAATTAGTGGCACATCACCTGAAGAAATGATTCCATCTCATCAGATACTTCCTCCGACTGGAATGCTCTGATCCAGAGTTTCAGATTGCATCACTTCCTGAGAGATGCCTTCCCTGACCACCCCTTACGAAGTACTCCCCTCCCCCGCCCCCCCAATATCACTCTGGCTTTTCTTCACAACACTTATTACCATCTGAAACAATCCATTCATTTTTTTTTTTTAAACCTGGTTTTGGTCTGTCTGCCAACTATTCCAATATGAAGACCATGAAAGCAAGGAATTGACAGTCTTGTTCATTGTTTCTCAAGCTCTAGGATGATGTCTGGCATCTTAGCAGAGCTCAGTAAATATTTGTTGAATCATCTGATGAATTTCACTCAGCCTTTAATCTGTACAGATTATCGAAATCCTCATAGGCCACTACAAATATAGTGTGGTTATTATTATAAAGGAAATACATACCGAAGGATTCTTTAGCTGGTGTTTTGATCTAATTCCTTTTTATTATCATCCTAATCTTGGATCATGTAAATGATGATCACATTATACCCATCAGGATACTTTGCAAGAAAAAAATTCAGAATTATAGCAGTAATTTGGCAGTAACTTCCCAGTGCAATTGGGAACTGATGCACTGAAAGTGAATCTAAAGATTCAATTAAATGATATAACAGTAGGGTTCAGTTTTCATATGGAGGGATGTTTTGATGTTCAATTTTAGCTTTAGGTTAATAGCATTGTTAGATTACATTCTTGGGTCATTAAAAGGATGAGTTCACTTTTTTTTTTTAATATAAGAAAACATGCAGTGGTGGAAGCTAGATAGCAATACCTATTGATAAGATTTTTAATATTACTTTTGATTTCAAATTTATTCAAAAATATAATTATGACTAGGGGATGTATAAATGTCTTCAAAACGCGAACAAATAACAAGAATGTTCTTTAGCTCTATATTATGGATAATTAAAAAAAGACAATTCAGGGTATAAATGCACTGTTTTGAGAGAATGGAACTATTTTTCTCCTTTGTACCTTATTGCTTTGATTTTTTTTTTTTGAGGATCTTATTTATCATAAGTTGCCATAGGAGCCTTGTTTTATGATGTAACTAGACTTGTTAAACATAAAATTATTAATTTTATTCTATGTATATTATTTTCTCCATCCTCATATGAGAATAACAACAGAAGCACTGCTGAATTAACCTGAGTGCAGAAAAGAAAGTTCCAGAGAATTTTTCAAAATTTCATTTCCAGAATTGATGGGTGTGTATTCACTACTGGTAGAGTAAAGAAAGAAGTATTTTCAGGTGTTTACGTATGCACAAATTGCTTTGGTTTTACCTCCAAAAAGCATTTTAGTTATCTATTTTTTGCATAACAAATTACCACAAAATTTAGTGGCTTGAAGCAACAATAGGCATTTATCTCTCACAGTTTCTGGGAGGAATTAGGGAGAAGCTAAGGTTCTGCTGGGGAGTCTTTCATGAAGTTGCAGTCAAGATGTTGCCCAGGTTGCAGAAAGCTTTACTGGGGCTAGAGAGTCTCCTTCCAAGATGGCGGATTCCCATGGCTGGGGAATACGTGCTGCTTGTTGACAGGAAACCTTGTTTTCTCATAGTGTATACTTCTCCATAGGACTGCTTGAGTGTCTTTACAACGTGATGGGTGAATTCTCCTGGAGCAAATGATTCAAGTAAGCAATGTGGAAGTTGCTATGTTTTCTGTGACCTAACCTCAGAAGTCACACTATCACTTCCATCGTGTTCTACTAGTCACACAAAGTGACCTTCATACAATGTGGGAAGTGACTGACTACGTGAGGGCATAAATACCAGGAGATAAGAATCATTGGGATCATCTTGGATGCTAAGGATAACAGTGAGAAATCACAAGGTTATTTTAAAATCTACCACTGTTATGAATTTTGAATTGATTACCAATGTTCACTAAAAACTGCTTTGAAAATTATGGAGTGGTGGTGCAGAAATGAAAATAGCATTTAACAAGAAGGCTTGATAAGTGTATAAATAACATTTCCCCCCCTATATTATGAATAGCGCGTATCATCACATTGGATAAAGCAAATAAGTAAATATTGTCAAATCTGCTTCATAAGATCATAAACCTTTTGGTGGGAAATGAGATCAGATAATTGAAAAGAAAAAGAAAACGGAGAAGGGAAAGATCGGAAAACAAGGATCTACAGAAAGAAAAAAGTAGTGGCAAAACAAAAGAGAAGGGAAAGGGGAAAACAGGGATGAGAAAAGAAACAGGAGCGATAATGACATAAGATATAGAAGACAAAGATATGGAAATAAGAAGCAAAAGGAGTGTAGGAAAAAGAGATGATTTGCACAAAAGAGAGAAGAAGGGAGAAAAGATCATGAGAACAGGAGAGAGTTTAAAAAGAAACAAAAAAGTAGAGATTAGCCTTTTCATTCCTTTCCTCTACCTGTGTTTAGATCCTTAACCACCTCAGAACAGGACCAGGGACTTGCAGCCTCTGACTTGGTTTGCTCCCTGTGTTTCCGAGCTCTTCTGGGAAGGACCTGGTTTTCAGCTTGTTGTCCGGACTGGATTGGCTAAGCGCTTCTGGAGAGAAGAGTTGAATGAATATTTTATTTAATATCCAACTTGTGCTTCTTAAGGACACACTATCTTGCTGGATAACATTTTTCTAAAAGTATTGAAAAATGTAATTTATCTGGAAAAAAAGCAGACATAAGCAAATAATTTTCTGGGAGATTTTGGTTCTATAAAAAGCTATACCATACTTCTTTTGGTTCCCTTTGTGTTTCTGCAGATTAATATAGTTCATTTTTTTTTTTCATTTTGGGTTTTTGATTTGGGGTTTACTTTAGTTCAGTTTCCTGATTCAGTTCATGTTTCTGTGATTAAAGTAAAATGGTGGTTAAAAAAGTATTCAAATGGCTGGTTTCCTTAGCTAAGACTTTTTTTTTTAAAACAAGCTTACATAATTTGTCTTTCAATAATGTTTAACTTACAGATTTAAGGGAAATTTGGATAAGCAATTTTCAAATATTGAAATATAAGATGAGCACACTGATATCTGCTTTTTTCATACGTTCTAGTGTACTTTCTCACGTACAAGTTAACTCACGAAGGTAAAGGCTTATACACGAATTCAAAGTGTGGGGTTTTTTCCTCTACCTTTTCCATTTCACTGATTTTTGTTTGTTTGTTTGTTTTGCTTGAGGCTGTGTTTGTAGGTGAATATAAGTGAGCTGAGGACAGTTAATTAACAAGCATTTATTGGATAGCCATTATGTACATAACGAATAAAAAATGTACAGCATCTGGGGTGAAAAAAGAGAGAAAACAAGATATAGTCATGGTTCCTGGGAAACCATGGTAAACAGAATGTAAACAGGTAGAAACAAAGTGAGTGAGAAGAAACACAAAATGATATATGAAGTGTGCAATAATTTAGAACATATTAAATGTGGGGCGCCTGGGTGGCTCAGTCGGTTAAGCGTCCGATTTCGGCTCAGGTCATGATCTCACCGTTCGTGGGTTTGAGCCCCACGTGGGGCTCTGTGCTGACAGCTCGGAGCCTGGAGTCTGCTTCAGATTCTGTGTCTGTCTCTCTGCCCCTCCCCCACTCACGCTCTGTCTCTCTCTCTCTCTCTCAAAAATAAACATTAAAAACAAAAACAAAAACAAAAACCAACAAAAACCCCAGAAACAAAGAAAAAGAACATATTAAATGTGTCACCAATAGGAGAATACAGAGTGAATGATCCAAGCAGAACTGGGCCAGTCTTGGGAAACTGCCTTCAGTTGGTGAATGTTGAACCAAAACTTGAAATTGGGTTTAGACGAGGATTAATGGAGAGGAGTGAGATTGATTTCTTTGGGGTTGTGCGAAGTATGGGTGCCCGGGTGAGTACAAGGGGATTGCCAGTAAAGGTGAACACATATCTCTAGTGACTTGGGAAAGGATTTAAAGAAGTGAATCTGGAAAGATAAATTTAAATGCACAATCTGTGACCCAATTTTTTCCAACGAATCCTTTCAAAATGTTACAGAAGGCTTGTTGTTTGAGAAGAACTGTGTATTTGTTCTGTATGAAACAGCTTGAAATGATGATAATGGATAGCAGAACTTAAATATATGATAAGTAGCAAATGTATACATATTTATTATCATATACTTAACAAATGAGTGTAAAATATGAATGTCTTATTTCTCTAAGCTGAAAAGTAATTGAAATAACATGGACACTTTCGGACGATATGTATTTCTCAGATGTGCAGATGTACATATAAAAGGCTGCTGTGATGAGTTCTTGACTAGGAGTCTGTAGACTGGATTTCAGATCTCCGCTTTATTTATTAATACTTCTGTAACTTGGATAAGTTGCTTAAATATGTTCAAAGTCAATGTTACAGTGTTCTGTGAGGATCAAATAAGATAATGTATGTGAAATTACCTGGCATATGGTAGGCACTCAATGTGTTTTTATTTCTTTACTGTTTTCTTTAAGAAGCAATGGGTCTTTTTGGAGAAAGTTGCTTACAGCTTTCCCAACCCTTGCAGGGTGGGAACATAGATGAATGTGGAACATGCTTTGATTCATATTTTAAGTAAAGGGTGAAGCATGTCCTTTATATTTTTAATGGAAGGAGTCAGGAAACTCTATACCTCTAAACTTCAGCCAGTTTTCTGGAAATGGGTCTGGGTGAAAATAGACCCACTCGTAGCCAATCAAAAGGACTGGCCTTTATTGCACAGAGCAAACATTTACAAAAGCAGCTTTTTGCCTCCTCATTGAGCTTAATTTATTGTAGAAAATTTGGAAAATCCAGAATGTAAAGAGCATCTGTAATCTCATTAGTTACAGAGAACCATTGGCGTATTTCCTTCAATCTCTTTTATACAACATAAACCTCAATTGGAATCAACTGTACGTATCTTTTGTAGCCTGATGTTTTTCATCTTACACTGTATAGAAAGCATATTCTTATGTCACTAACACAGACGATTTTTCTGAAAACATACTTTTGAATGGTTATGTAGTATGACCTACAGTATGGTTCTACCGATAATTTATCTAATTATTCCCTATTTTTAAGGCTGTTTAGGATATCTACCATAATACATATCACTGCAATGATTATCAGTATACCTAAATCTCTGGTTATTTCTTTGAAATAGATTTCAAGAAATGGAATTATTACATCACAAAGTATAAACACCTTTAAGCCTCTTAACTCACAATGAGCATCGTCCTATGGAAAGGTTGTACCAATTTTATGCTCCTCTTACCAGTGTGTGACACTCAGCATTTCCCAGAACCCTTGCTGCAGAGCATTTCTACAAAGACTTCCTTCACAAGTGGTTGCCATGTCCATCTGTGCTGATTAATTTCTGGAAACCTTTGTTAATGGTTTTTTATTAACAATCATTGCCATTGTACCCGAGGCTTTTCATTTCTTCTTTATCTTCATTATAACCTACATGTTTCCTTTTACAGTGTTTTCTGAAAAACAGCAAAGCAGTACATGTGCTAATAAAACTAAAATCGAGATTTAATTTCTTAGATAAATTTGAGGCAGGCTGACAAACTCAGACTTGTGGGAAGACTGGATGGATGGTTGCCTGGCAAATACTTCATGAGTCATTGTTTTTAAAACCTCCAGAGCCAGGAAGAAAGGGCTGATTAGCTGGGATGAGTTATCATATTCCCATTTCATATATTTCTGGAAATAGTACAGTTTTGCGAATGTGTTAAATGATCCCAAATTAATACATGATGATAGAAGCAGAAGATGAGCTGATTTAGGCAAATGTGGCCCCATGACCTAGTCATGAACTTTTCTCAAGTGGGGGGAACAGTCCTTTTCCAGCAGTCCCTTAGGCATTTGTATTTATATGTGTACATGTCTGCTCCCTCACTGGCTGGTAGAGTTCCCTGAGATGGAGAATAAGTGTTTTCATCTTTATTTTACGGCTCAGACTAAAGAACATTAGCCATAATAGAATCATGTAGGTGAACAATTCCCTGGTGGCTGGCTAGAAAAGGAATTTTTGAGCATAGTAGCAATGAAAGAAATCTCAAAGGACATTATTAAAATATTTGAATATATAAAAATTTAAAATGTCTCCACACTACTCCATAATGCCTAAGCTCATAAATGAACTTAAATGTCAAAACAAGTAGGGGAAAATATTTTTAGTAAAATTGACAGCAAGGGATTTAATGCCTTTAATATATAAAGAACTCCTAAACATCAATAAGAAAAAATATTAAGAGCACAATAGTTAAATGGGTAAAGGACATAAATACGTAAAAAAGAAAAGAAAGAAAAGAAAATAGAAATGACTAATAAATATTAAAAATGCCCAACTTCACTTTTTTTCCAAAAATTTTTTTTATTGTGGTAAAATACACATAACATAAAATTTACCATCTTAACCATTTTTAAGTGTATAGGTCAGTGTCCAGCTTCACTTTTAATTGAAGAAATACAGAATAAAAAAATCACATATCATTTTTGATCATTAGATGAAAGATTCTTTTTCAGTTTTAAGAATGATAAGCCTGGCAAAGGCAGAATGAATAGCAATGTATTTTGGTGCAACCTATCTGGAAAGCAATTTGGGAATATGTATCAACAACTTTAAAGATGTTCATACTCTTTGACGTAAGAATCCCAATTTTAGAAATCTATCTGAAGGAAACAATCTGAAATGTGAGTAAAAGCGTTTATAGTACATAATGCTACTTACCTTGACAAAAATAGTAGAAAAATTTAGAAGTGCAATAGTAAGATTTAATCAAATAAATTTTGTATAGCCAGACAATAGATTATTTACACATCATTTAAAATGTCAATGGAATTTTTTTTAAAACATGGACAATGCTTGTAGTTTGAAGTGAAAAGTATAAAATACTCATTTATGCATGCAGGCATATCTGCATAGAAAAATTACTAGAAAGAAATATACCAGCCTATCAGCAAGAACTATTTCTGGATAGTAGAATTCCATGTAAATTCGTCTTCATCTCCTTCATATGTATTTTTGAGCTTTTCACAACAAAAATGTACTACAAGTAGAAAGCCAGTTGTTAAAGAAAAGCAAGGAATGAGCAACATGTGGAAGAAGGTTCTTTTTAATTCAGGAGACATTTGAAAGCTATATGCTGTGGAGAAGAGTGGAGAGGGACAGGTTAAAGGTCTAAGAAGAGGCTTTACTGTGAGTGAGGTCCTGGGGCACAGGGTTGGAGGAGACCTGGGGAGGAACCTCCTCTACCAAGGACTGAAGGAGAAGGATGCAGACAGGTTAGTCACCGGCAATAAGGAGGTGGAGAGATTCTTGCATGATGACTATGACTTTCCCTGAAGGAGAAAACAAGTGAGATTCTCTGCTGGGCATCTTTGGTGAAGCTTGAGAAAAGTGAGCAGATTTGACATTGCCACTGAGCACAAAGGAAGGACCTCACGTGTTATTTATCCTCAAAACCTGCTCCTTATTCTTATCTTCTGATCAGTGATTGGCATCAATGATCCAAGACAGAAACCTGGAAATCATCCTACCCATTCCTATTGATTAATAAAGTTCTCATAGTTCAATCCCCTAATTATCTCTCGAACCAATCTTCTCTCCACCTCCTCTCCATCTTCTTGCTTGATCTATTGCAGATTCTAAACTGGTCTCTCTAGGCTCCTTTGTATCCCCATCTTTCAAAAATCCAATTAGGGATGTTGTCATACTTCCATTTAAAATACTTCCTGGTCTTCAATTGCCTTTAGGATAAAATCCAAATTCTGTTCCAGGATATACAGGGCACTTTGACCTGGTTCTTGTACCTTTTCAACTTTATTTTTTTCCCCATCATTTGTCTGTCCATCCATCTATCTATGTGTCCATCTATTCCATTCCGTTCCAATCCATCCATCCTCCTATTCGCAAGTGCCAACAGTATGCTGGAAACCATGTAGGCTAAGTGCTAGGGAAACAATACAAAGAAGTCTAGACGTGGTGTCTGCACAAGAGCAACTTACAGTCTGGGGAGGTAAATACACATAAATATGTGTGATACATGTTATGCTTATCACAATGTGCTAAGGATGCAGGGAAGGCACAAGGGAATGACTGTCAGGTCTCTGAGGCAGGGATTGGCAGGGAGATGGAATCAGAAAAAGTTTCACAGAGGATAAGACCCTTGAACTGAATCTTGACAGGTACGTAGATTTTTGGTTCCTCCCCTTCTCCTCCACCTTCTCCTCCTCCTTCTTTTGTGAAAATGGAGAAAGGTGCTTCAGGTAGAGGCATTAGTATGAACAAAGACATGGAAGTATGACACAGTTAGTGGCATTGGTGGACCTGCATGTTTGGTATATCTGTAGCACAGAGTGCAAGACCCTGTGTGTGTGTGTGTGGGGGGGGGGGGCGGGGAGGCAAGCAGTGGAGGAGGATGTGTAGTAAGAAAAAGAGACTGGAGAAGAAGGAGGCAGAGGTCAGATGGTGGAGTTCTAGGCTCTGTCCTGAAGGCAATGGAAAATAATTGACAGGGTTTAGATGGAAGGGTAACAAAATTAGATTTGGGATTTTATTTTTATTTTTATTTTTTTTAATTTTTATTTTATTTATTTATTTATTAAAAAAAAATTTTTTTTAACGTTTATTTATTTTTGAGACAGAGAGAGACAGAGCATGAACAGGGGAAGAGCAGAGAGAGAGGGAGACACAGAATCTGAAACAGGCTCCAGGCTCTGAGCTGTCAGCACAGAGCCCGATGCGGGGCTCGAACTCACGGTCTGTGAGATCATGACCTGAGCCGAAGTCAGACGCTTAACCGACCAAGCCACCCAGGCGCCCCAAGATTTGGGATTTTAAAAGATCTGGTTGGCTATAATGTGGACGATGGATTGGAGGGATGTAAGATACTGGAGGCAGTGAGGCCTTTTTGAGGTTGCTATTTAGAAGGGAGATGAGGAAGGTCTCAGGGCTGAACTAAGGAAAGAAAGTGGAATGTTTCAGAAATGCTAAGGAGGTATTATGTTCTCTAGCAATGCTTCTCCAACTCTGAGTTCCTGAACTGGTGGCGGTCTGTGTACTGTTTGTTACCAGTCTTCTGGGAGAGAAATACAGAAAGTGACAGTAAGCATGTAGAAATTTTCGTAGCAGGTTAAAGGAGTAATTTTGTATCTGTTAAATGTAATAATGAAAAAATTGGACTTGTATTTTGTAGATCTTTGCTTTTTATTTCATTTGTCTGCTAATTAATTTTTATTGTAGTTTATAAAAGTATTGGGCCCATATATGGGCAAGCAATACAAAGTGGACCTCATCACGGTTGGTTGAGAGGTACTCATCTGCAGGACTTGGTAACTGAGTGAATGTGGGAATAGGTGGAAGGAGGGGAGTAAGATGACTCGCGTTCTGACAACTGGGTGTGATAGTTATAGAAAGTTAAAGAAGTGCCATTTTGGGGGAAAGAGGGTAAACCCCCACTTCCCTATTATTTTGGGTTACAGTGATATTTTTAAAAATGCATTTGGGGAAACATGTCATAATCTTTCATGCATCTTGGGTTTTGCATGCACTTGTTCTCTATCAATAACATTCCTTACCCCCTTCTTCACTTGACTAATTTAAAGACAAATGTTTCAGAAGCATTTTTGTATCATCAGCATTGGGCTAAATGCCCAACTCATTCATTATTTCATTTAATCTTCACAATAGCCCTGTGAAGGAGGGATCTCATTTTGTAGATGAGAAAACAGGTTTGGAGAGGCTACGTAACTTGCTCAAGGTCACCCAGCTGGTAAACTGGTAGAGCTGGGCTAAGAACTCAAGAAATCCAATTCAAGAACACATGTGCATATTGTCTAGTCAAGACTCAGTGTAACTGTTGCCTCTTCTAGGACGCCTTCCCTGCTGTCTTTACTTATGGGTACATCTTCTGCATTTCCACAAGACACATGCACGCATCTGTCTCCATCCTGGCACTTGTCATGCTCAATTAGAAGCTTTCATTCATTTGTTGTTGTTTCCCTTTCTTTCCTAAACCGGGCACTACTTGAGGGAAGGAAGGATTCCTTACATCTCTGATTCCTCAATCCACAGCCTAGCGGCCAGTATTAAGTAGGAGCTTGGTAAATGTCTGTTGAATAAATGGAGGTGTGAGAAAACGTGGTATTTTATTGGGGGATGTTTGAGGACAGAAAATAGAGAGTATGGGCTAAATGTAAACAAGTAAACTGGGGCAGATCATGAAGATTGCTATATTTTGGGTTTAGGAATTTGCAAACAGCAGTCACAGAATCCTTTATCCTTTTCACCTCCATAGATACCATACTTTTCAATGTTGTAGCTCTGTTCTGGGGATGCTAATCAGTGATGTGTCAGTACATGTTTAACAGCTACCTCCTCCCTCCCTTTCCCTACAAAAATCCCTGATTTGTTGCGCTTTTTGATTTCCATGGTGTACATGCTCCTGTAATGGCCAATTTCAAGCTACCAATGTGATGCTAGTCAACATGAAAGTGGGAAGAGATTCACAGTTTTGATGCCAAGATAAAATATTCCACCACACGGTTACAATAGACACAAAGCACCTCAAGACCACAGCTAATAGTAAAATGTAGTGAATTAGGAAGGGAGGAGTTTGGAGAGTTTATTACCTGTTTTTAATACGTCTTTAATGATAACTTTATGTAATTTAATTTTTAATAGCAGCCGTGTTTAACCTCTGGCTTACAAAATTCCTTGAGTTTTAACAGTTGGCACTCATGAGCTGATGTGAGGTGACACCACTGTCACTAATCTCTTTATCTATAGATTCATTCAAGCCCAATTCGTGGGCCTAATTTTATTCCTAAGGAGGCCCCTATAAGAGGTTCTGGGTCAGTAGCTTTTTGAGGTAGTATTAGCTCCCTTGTAATTTGCTCTAATCTTTGTGATCTGGTTCCTGAGTACCCAAGTTTTGACCTTGTTTTGCAACAAGCAACATGTCCTACAGATACCACCATCCTTGTAGAGACTGCTTCTTGTCCCGAATGCTAGTTTCCCTCTGATGCCTTCTCCAGGCAGAGTTGATCAAGGTGTACAAGTTCTCTGTACAACGTGACGCCATTTACATGTGGACTGCTTGCTTGGACTGCCACTTGTTACATTTTATTCTATTGCTTACCTGCCCCACTACTGCTTAAATACGTGCCCTGGTTTGCAAGGAAGTTTGGACTTGCTTTGAATTCTAGTACATGGTTCTTCTATCCTGCTCATCCTCTTAGTTTTGGATCTACTTTTGGGCTCAAGATTCTGTATTCCTTTGGCTTCAGTAACTGACACCTGGCCTTACTCCATGATCTGATTACGGGGATGTCTGGCTTCCTGACTTTGGCCTAGCCAACCACAGCTCAAATTCAAATGCTGATAAATAGCAACATGAGAAAATGAGCTAATTTAAGGAGGTCTTACAATTTTATTGTTATCAATATCTGTCAATAGTTGCCAAAACCCTGGTTGCCTTACTTGCAAACAGTTCCTGGAGAGTCAAGACCCTGGGAATTTTTGAAGGGTGCTTAAGTTAACATAATGGAGCCAATGAAACAATCAAAAGGCAGCTCTCCACCAGCTATCAATTCAAAGAAGGTTCAGAGGAGATTGAGTGAACATGTGGGTCTTTTACAGATTGAGTTTCTCCTTGCTATAGCCCATAGGAAAGGCATATGGGATAAATCTAGACTAAGCACTAGACGTTTTTGAAATAAAAGACACTATACTCATGCATAGTCTTATACTTATTTGCTATTTGAACCTAATAAAATCAAGGCTCTTCATTAAGAAGGGGTTTGGTATTTCTCTTAATGTTCAATAGATATTAACACTGGTAACCTAATATTGATACAGAACTAATTTTAATAGATTTCAGTCTTAAATACCATTGAATGATCTGGGGATCGACTTGAGAAAAACCACAAGGAGAAAAGCATGTTAAAAACTTCAGCTGGTTCTCTCAGTGGGAATAAACACCTTTAGTTGGTAGTTTAGGACTCATGCTGTTGGTCAGAGGTGAAGAACTGCCCCTGTGCCTCATTGATGCTTTGCACCTGCTTAGGGGTAGCTGGGGCAGTTCCTAGTCTAGGAAAAGGTCTCTGAGCTTATCACTGAGCAAAATAAATCCTTACTAATTCCAAAAGTGTTTGGTTTTTCCACACTCTAGGAGAGTAGCTGTGTTTAATGACATAGTAAAAATCTGCCCTGGAACAGGAAGTTGGTTTTCTGGAGAATATTTTCATTCTCAGACTTTTTCCATAGGAAGAGAATTACCTTAAATCTTTTCCCGGATAAGGTAGGGTTAGAAACAAATATTCCAAGAAATACATCAACAACGGAGTGAATTTGGAGAGCTTGGTGTCTTACCTTTTCATCAAAGAAAGTGATGCCAAGCAGGCCAGGCTTCATGGGCATGTGGCCCATGAAGTTGCATAGAGTCCTGGGCTGAGAAAGGCTCCAACTTAGCCTAACACTGCTGCCATTTTGGATTTCTATATTTCTGAACAAGGCCCCCCGCATTTTCATTTTTCACTGGGCCCTGCAAGTGAGGTAGCTGGTCCTATTGACAAAAGAGGTGGAATTAGGCTTTCAAAGAGGATTTTTTTTTTTTTTCTGCAAGGGTGCCCCAGGATAACACTGAAAACATGCCTTGAGAAAAAGAATGATAATTTTTATTTATCCAGCTAGGCAAGACTTCACTGAGAATGCCACAAATGGTGTTATAAACATCCAAGTGTGTATAACAGCCTACATTTATATACCACATCGCCTCATCCTTCATTCCCCATTTTGCAGTTCAGGATACGAGACACGGATAGGATAAGAAAATCATCAACGGTCCTTTCTACTAAATGGAGTAATGACATTGGTGTTAAAAGATGCTTCGTAGTATCTCTGGTTATTCTAGTTATTACTCTTGAATTCAGAGAAAACTAATGAGCTAGGGCCCTTTGTAGGCCTAAGCCAATGTGCATTTGGAAGCTAATAGTGAATTGCACTATAGAACAAAATACATTCTCTCCTTTGGAACATCAACTACTGACAATTTTATTAAGGGGAAAGTACTAAATACAACACAGTTTAGTGTCTCATAACTGACATTCAATTTTGACTCAAACATTTTTAACTACACTACTAAGCTTATGTATTAGAGGCAACATTTTCATCCTTAGAAATTTATCCTATACTTTATTCCTTCCAGGGAATTGAAGATTTGGCTTATACTTGTTGGATACATTATGGGATCCTATAAAGCCATTTTCAAATTACCTCGACTTTATTTTCAAAAATCTTTGTAGGTACCAAGGGCGCCTGGGTGGCTCAGTTGGTTGGGTGTCCAACTTCGGGTCAGGTCATGATCTGGTGGTTTGTGGGTTCGAGCCCCACATCAGGCTCTGTGCTGACAGCTTGGAGCCTGGAGCCTGCTTCGGATTCTGTGTCTCCCCCTCTCTCTGTCCTTCCCATGCTCATGCTCTGTCTCCTCTGTCTCTCAATAATAAGTAAAGGTCAAAAAAAAAAAATTAAAAAAAATCTTTGTAGGTATCAGACCATATTGGTTCGAGGATGGGCTCTATCATCTCATTTTCTGGTCCTTAGGTTTGCATCTATACTAAAGATAATAAAAACAGACACCTCCCATAGTTGCCACAAGAGTAGGAAGTACCCAGCACTTTTTAGAACATAGTTTAGAACATAGTTAGAACTCTGTATATATGAATAATTATTTCTTTTATGAAAACTCGTACAGAATAGTACAGTAGGTGGATCTTGGGGGTATAACATCTCTAAGCTTCAGTTTCTTCAGCATAAAATAAAGTTAATAACAACCATCTCACAGGGTGTTATAAGGATTAAATAGGATAATGTGTAAGAAGTGCTTAGCACAGGGCCTGGCATATCATCCTAAGTCTTACTAAATACTATCTTCTATTATTCTATTTGAATTTTCTCTCTGTAATGTAGGTCTAGGTAATTTCCCAGTGAAATTTGGGACACGGTATAAACTACTTTATTTTTAATAATATTTTTCATCTTTTTCTTCTTCATAGGTTGCATTCTGTTAGGAGAAGGAGGTAAATGTTGGCTTTCACTATACAGTAATACTTTTCTGTATGAATTATGCATTTTAAAAATAAACTCTGGAAAGATATGTTGGTCTTTTTCCAGTGATCCTTTTATAAAGGGCTATTAAAATAACACATAAAAGAAATAACATTCATTCATTATTAATACCTTGTAGCAGTGATTACATCAGCTCAGTCTGGCCATCGATCGGTCCTCAAAGCCCTCAATTCACCCAGAGCTCAAGGAGCAGACAACAGAGGGAAACCAAACAGCACATCTTCTCCCATGTCCTCCAGAACCTGTTCCATCAGTGAGGGCCTCCTTCTCCTGCCCCTTCAGCCCTTCTTCTCCATTGGTTCCTTTTCCTCTACCCCCCGGTGTGGTCAGGCCTTCTTAAACAAGAAACAAAATAATTTTTCTCTCAAACTTGTTCCCCCCTTGAAGTACCTTGCCCTTTTCTTTGACTGCTAAACTTATGATAAAAATGGTCTTTACTTCCTTAACATCTGTCACTTTTCACTCTCTTCTTTCACCCCTATGACTTTCTGGAAACAGTTACCTTGAAAACATTAAGCACTTCCTAATCATCAAGGCTTTTGACCTTTTCTTCGTCTTCATTCTTCTTGACCTGTTTGAAACATGTGACACTGTTGAAATTTTGACCATCTCTTAGAGTCTGGGACACTGTTCATACTTTTCTGGACATTTGTGTCTTGGTTTATTCATAGGAAACAGCAATGATGCCAACTTTGCAGAATGTTGTGAGGATAACATGAGGTGTTATTGTTAACATGTACAGCAATCAGTAAGTTTCACTTGACAATCTCATTTACCCCCAGGATTCTAAGTCTTATACTACATAGATGACTCCTATATCTATATTTGTGTTTTGATCTTTCTCTAGATATTCATTCTTCCTTTTTAACCTCTATTTTTACCTATAATAATAACAACATCCTGGGTGGTTAGAGCTGGGAGAGTTCTTAGACTATTCTCAACTTACAGTGGAAGAAATAGTGTGCAGAAGAAATGGTTTGGGCTGCAGGGTCAGTAAGGATGGCTTTAGCTTCAAATGTCAGAAATCCCAATGTAATTGGTTTAAATGTGTGATCTACCATAACAAGAAATACAAGAGTATGGCATGTGAGGATTGGTTAGTGTAGAATTTCAATGATAGCATCACAGGCCCAATTTCTCTCTCTACTGGCTCTGCCTTCCTCAGTACATTGGTCTGTTCATAGGCCAGTTCCTTGTGGTGAGATGGGTGTGGTGGTTCCTAGTGTCCCATTCGTACCTGACAATGGCCATTGAAAGGACAGACCATCTTATCCAGTATAGCTCTTCTTAAGAGTGAGTGTTCACTAACCTGAAGCACACAGCCGATTTTCCTTCATACTTCATTGGCCAGACTTGTGACATGCCCTGGGAATGGAAGATGTAATTGACTTAGACCAATTAAATTTGCCCTCTGAGACTGAGTCCAGCCTCCTCCAAAGCACATGGACTACGATGTTGGGTTAATACAGAAACTAAATCTGGTTTTTTTGAGATTAGAAAGGAAGAAGGTACAGTGGAAAATGAATGTTGGGCCAGCTCCCACAGTGTCTGTCACCATCTCCCAGGAAGTCAGTGGCAAGTGCCACAACCCGAACTCAGGTTTCCTGATCTGTACCCAACTGTCTTCCAATAATTCTTACTGCCTCTCAACATTGGAGCCAGACTCAACACGTCCACCATCTAACTGTCCACCTTTCTACTCAGACTTGCCCCTTATCACATTTTCTTATGTACTGACCATTTTCTTCTAAAGGTGGGCTACCATTTTCTCCCGTTAGCCATTTTTGACTTGTCTCCTTATTCTCCATAGTTCATTTCCTAAATCTTATTTAATCTATTAAAAAAATCTCATACATTCACTGTTTTCTTTCCATCATTACTATTATCTCTGAGTGACATCTTTATTATATATGACTTGGATTATTATAATAGTCTGGTAACTGATCTTCCTGAACTGCCTCTCTTTCCACCTCTCATTTACTCTTCAAATCATTGCTATATTCATCTTCCTAAAATATTCTTCCTACCTTTGAAAAAACTTCTTTAGAAGGGTGCCCAATGAGACCAAGCTTTAATAGTTTTTTAAAATTAGAATAAGTTGTTATTTAAAAGTTGTCAGTAGCTTCTATTTCTAGTGTTAGAATTTATAAATTTCCTTGGGAAATTTATATCCTTTTACCTGAGAACAATCTCTAGAATGGTTTCTTTTAGCTAGATGTAAGGCAAATAAGATACCATTGTTTATTTTATTTTATTTCATTTCATTTTATTTTATTTTATTATTATTTTTTATGTTTATTCATTTCCTGAGAGAGGGAGACAGAGTGTGAGCAGAGGAGGGGTAGAGCTTCAGGCTCTGAACTGTCAGGACAGAGCCCAATGTAGGGTTCGAACCATGAGATCATGACCTGAGCTAAAGTCGGATGAGCCACCCAGGCGCCCCTAGATACCGTTGTTTACAGGAAAGTGTGTAACAGAACCTTTGTTTTATGTTGACAAATACTGCCCTTCTGGGAGGTTACAAAAAAAAAAAAAAAGATGGGTATATTTGCATAAGGTGCAAGTAGCCTTCTGGGAAGTAGTGGATAAAGCTATGATACTCTCCTTTTTGTTTTTTGTTTTTTTTTTTTTAATTTTTTTTTCAACTTTTTTATTTTTTTTATTTTTTTATTTTTGGGACAGAGAGAGACAGAGCATGAACGGGGGAGGGGCAGAGAGAGAGGGAGACACAGAATCGGAAACAGGCTCCAGGCTCCGAGCCATCAGTCCAGAGCCTGACGCGGGGCTCGAACTCACGGACCGCGAGATCGTGACCTGGCTGAAGTCGGACGCCTAACCGACTGCGCCACCCAGGCGCCCCTGATACTCTCCTTTTTGAAGTTTAATATTATTAGAAAAGTATCAGATGAATTAAAATGGACCCAACTTAGGTCATCTGGCAAAAACATCAAATTACTTTGAAAAGTAACTTATCATAATAGGAAGGATAATCCAGAGTGATGACCAAAGCCATATGCAAAAGCTTAGAATAAGTTTGGGGAGGCCTGGTTCTAGAAGGGGCTGTCTGAGCTTAGTGGGGAGGCTTTAAAAATTGCTGCATGCATATATAAGCGTGTACACACACACACACACACACACACACACACACACAAGAAGCCAAAATCATAGAAGGGCAAATTTAAGGTCTAGTACTGAAGTGACTTGGGGGGCGGCGTGTGTAGTTTCTAAGCTGTCCTAAAACTGATGGAGAGCCATCTCCACTCGTACTTGAGGAATTCTACCACCGCAGTGCTAGCAGCTATAAATCAGTACCTCATGTTTTTTGGGGGCATTCTGGGATTTTGGAGTCACAGTTGTCTTGCAATCAGGCAAGAAAAGATATGAAGCTATCTGGATTGGGAAGAAAGAAGTAAAACTCTCTTTATTCAGAGACAACATGATCATTTACACAGGACATCCTATGTAACCTACAAAAGAGCTCCCAGAATTATTAAGTGACTTTAGCAAGACTGTAGGATACAAAATTATATACAAAACTTCATTGGATTTCAATATATAGTACTAGCTATGAATAACCAGACATTAAATATAAAAGTAACATAAAAATATAAAATATTTGGAGATTAATTTGAGAAAAAGTGTGAAAGATTGGTACATGGAAAATGATAAAACATTGGTGAGAGAAATTAAAGAAGATCAAAATACAGAGATATATTGGGTTTACAGATTGGAAGACTCAATATGGTTAGGAGAGCAGTTCTCTAAATTATTATATAGATTCAAAGCAATCCCAATCAAAAATCCCAGTGTTTTTTTTGGTAGAAATTAATAAGCTGATTCTAAAATTTATATGGAAATGCAAAAGATCTAGAATAGCTTAAATAATTCGAAATAAGAGAACCAATTTGGAGGACTTAAGCTACCTTACTTCAAAGCTTTTTATAACACTTTAGTAACTAAGACAATGTGGTATTGGCATCAAGGTAGACAAATAGATCAATGGAACAGAATAGAATCCAGAAATAGACCTACACATATATGGTCAATTGATTTTTGACAAGCGTATTTAGATGAAAAGGATAGTTTTTTCAACAAATGATGCTACAACAATTAGATATTTATCTGCCAAAAAACCACATTTCCCCCCCAAACCAATTCATATCTTGCACCAATACAAAAAAATGAACTCAACATGGATCATAGAGTTAAATATAAAACTATAAAACAAGAAGAGAACACAGAAAATCTTTGTGACTTGGCAAAGATTCCTTAAAGGCAAAAGCACAATGCATTAAAAAAAAAACAAAAACAAAAACGATACATGGGACTTCAGCAAAATTAAGAACTTCTACTCTTTAAAGCTAAAGACTGGGGAAAATATTTGTACATCATATATCTGATAAAGGGCTTATACACAGAATGCATAAAGAACTCTGAAATCTCAGTGATAATAATAATTTTAAAATGGACAAAAGTTTTGAGCAGATACTTCATCAAAGAAGCTATAAAAGTGGCAAATAAAAAAACATGAAAGGTTTTTACTCATTGGGGAAATGCAAATTAAAACCATAATAAGATATCACTACACACCTATTCGACTGTCCAAAATTAAAAAGTGGTGACCATGCCAACCTTTCTCAAGGACGTGGAACAACTGAAATTCTCATATGCTGCTGGCAGGAATGCAAAGTGATATACCATTTTGGCAAATAGTATGGCAGTTAATTAAAAAGCAACATAAACACACTAGGTGACTCAGCCACTTCATGGCTAGGCATTAATCTAGGAGAAATGAAGGCATATGTTCCTACAAAGACTTGTATATGAATATTGAAAGTAGCTTTATTTGTAATAGCCCCAAACTAAAAACAATGCAAATGTCCATCAACATGGTGAATGAAAAAACAAATATGGCATATCCATATAATGGAATACCACTTACTAGCAAAAAGGAACAAACTATTGATACATCCAACAATATGGATGAATCTCAAAAAATTGTGTTGAGTGAAAGAAGTCAGACTAAAGAGTCAATAGTGTATAATTCCATTTATACAAAGTTCTTGAAAGTGCCAATTAACCTACAGTGGCAGAAAGCAGATTGCCTAGCGATGGGGCAGGAGGAAGAGATTACAAAGGGGCACAAGGAAACTTTTGGGGGTGATTGATATGTTCATTATGTTGATTGTGGTGATGGTTTCACGGGTGTATACACATGTCAAAATTTACCAAATTATATGCTTTAAACATGCACAGTTAATTATATGTCAATTATACTTCAATAAAGCTGTTAAAAAAAGAGATATTTTAAATAGGTAAAATTAGGTAATGTTTGAAATACTAGTTGTACCTAGTGAGTCTATATTTCTCCAACTGACTAACCTCCAAACTCTTGGATCTGGCATTTGCTTTCTGTGGTTCAATCTCAGGCTAATACTCCTGCTGTATTTCCCACTGACATTTTGAATTTCAAAGGGGACTGTTTCCTGAAACGGTATTATCTTTTCTCATGCATTTCATTATCCTGGAATGGGCGGCCTACCATTTTCTGATCTCACATAGAGATAATCCCTCCTTCTTCTGAACCCCCATAATTCTTTGTACTTTATAGCACTCATCATATTCATCGTTATATTATAGCTTATAAATACATTTCTTACCTCCCCTATAACAGTAAAAGATTCTCGAAGTTAGTGACCCGTGTATTTATTATTCGTCCTAATACCATAATGGTGTCTTAGAGAATATCTTATAAATAGTAGCTGTATATATGTATTTGTTTAACTGAGGATTTTTTAATACTGCTCAAAGACTAAAAAACATTTTATCGTGTTTAAAAAATATGAAACTTTTCCTAATTGTGATGTATGCAATCTTTGTTCACATAAGATTGGGGAATATTTTTCCTTTGTTTAGGTTGTTTAATCTCTCAATCTATTGTGAATACCTTGTGTTTATCATCTGTAAGACATTTCTCATTATGTGAGTACCAGAAACTATTGTTTGTAGTAGATTTGTAATTGTTTAAGGATCTCCCACATAATGTACAAGGGTGGGGCAAAATGGCATATAGATTCAATGATTATAAAGAAAATAACAAAAGTCTGTTTCTGGAACATCTTTTTCTATTTTTGACCCCATGTTGAAATAATGAAACCCAAGTCCTATCTAAGAAATAGGCCAGTGATAAAACCTAAGAATAATTTTGTTGCGGAGTTAAAGTGAACAAGAAACTGGGCTAAGAGGAAAGCTTTATTTCAGTTTCAAATATCGGAAAAAACTGGGAAATTGGATAAAAGGAGTTCAGGAAATTGTACTGGATGAAAATGATGTTTTGTATTTGTTCTAACGTGAAAACATCTATTTCCCTCACACAGAGATGGATACGTAATGGTCTCAAATCTAATGGAAGTGCTCATTTCCAGGGGTATTGTAGTTCTGAAATGGGTTTGTTTGAGGATTCTAGGTCTAATTTCATATCATTAAACTCTGAAATTACAGAAGCCTTTCCAAAGTAATCCTTGAGCCTCAAAACGGCCTCATGGTGCACCACGAGCGTGTTGTGTACAAAGTCTGAAGGGCTTGTAATACAATCCTCCTTCTGGTAGCGACCAGTGCTGTGCTCGGTCTTGCCTTTCCCATGGGCTGCATTTCTCAGTGTCAGAGCTCAGCCCGGGTGCTGGAGTGGCAGCCGCTAAAGGTTTCTAAAGCCGATAACAGGGCAGAGGTGACAATGTCAGGGTTTGGATGAGACTTGGGTTTGAATACTAGTTTCACTGCATATGAGCTCTGTGGCCCGGATCCAGCCTGCTCGCTTCCTGAGCCTAAATGTCCCCATCTGCCAAAAGGGTACCATGAATGTCAAGACCTAGCATGGTGCCTCGACACGTGTGCGTGTGGTTAGTTTTATTAGCAATGAGAAATTGTCTTAGTTTTACTTCAAGAAAATAGTCTTAGCCTCGTGCTAAGGATAATTTTAGAAAACGAGAGTGTGAATGTGGGCATTTTTCTTAGAAACAGTTCTAGAGGAAATTTGGTGGCTGTGTATCTAGTGTTAAAAGGCCTACCCAACCTTGTCTAAGAGTCACAATGTCAGTGCCTTCAAACAGATACACAAATGGTGTTATGGAACCCCAGATATTGTCCACTCCATTCACTGTGGGCAGGAAGAGGGTCTATTTTTAAGGGGACAGAAGAAGACCATAACTGGCTAAAAATAGGGTTCTCCTGTCTTCCGTCTGTCACTTTCACCCTTCATTTTTCTGTCCACCCCCATGCTTCCTAAAGTCTCCTTATCATCTCTGTTCACTTTTCCCTCCTCTTTCTCTACTCTAGAAATGGTACATGTTATGAAAGAGACAATTCTTGACACCATCCCCAGAAAGTCAGTGGTGGGGGTAATGCATTTTTAATCCTGAACACCTGGCCTCCTTTTATTTGGCTGCCAGAATGAGGAGGTTTTTTGATTATTCAAAGAAGTCCTTTTGCTGGTGTTCACAAATGACTAAAAAGGTTAATAAATTTCAGAATCTGCCTGGTAATCCAGGCAGATAGAACTCTGCAAACACAGACTTTTCCTTTTAGGTTGAATCTGACATTATGAAAAGCTCCCCGTCTCTTTCCACACTCGAAGTATTTATCCAGGCGTTAAACACTGAGCAGCAAAAGCGTAGCAAGGGAGCTAACATTAATTGTGGGTCCACTTTGCAGAAGGTTTCTTACATTATCTCATGTAGTCTTTGTGACGATCCCGGGGGGCAAGCATCACCATTTCCATATTTCATAGGTGAGGGCGCCAGGGGGCTTCAACATGCCCTGCCGGGGAGGGACCTGCTCCAGTGCAGTTTCCCTAAGCACTGGTGACCCCTTGCAAGATTTAGCCATCGTCTGCAGCTGATCCCCTCACCCCAGTCGTGGTATCCTGCTGTAACACCTTGATACAAGTGCTCTTCGCGCACCATGCAGTGCCAATTATGGCAACACGTAGCTCCCAATTTCAACCACCATGTGTGGCCAGTCAGCTCTTGGGGTGTCAAGGGCAGAGTCCATCTTTCTAGGAAAGAGGGCTTTGAAATTGACATCCCCTCCCGCAGCAGGGCAAGCACAGCATCTGTGTCCCCGAATCTCTTTCATCTGCTCTGATTACACAGAGGCAGGTCTGCAAGTCCCTTATGTTGCCTGGGGTGGTGAGGTAGTGTGTGTGGGATGATGGTGGGTGGTAACGCCAGTTACCTGTCGTGGTGCCTCTCAGTAAAGGCGGCAGGGCAGCGGCAGGAGTACTTGGTGGTTTTGGTCTTCAGTTATGATTCTGAGAAAACGAGAACATCATTTACACATAGATTATCAGATTGAATCCTCCTAACAACTCTGTGAGGAAGGTTCAATTATGATCCCGGGGTAATGTAGTGATTATGAATAAATACGGGCTTGGGTTTGAATCACTGCTCTGATACTGTCAGTGGTAAGTTCAGGACTTGACATCTGTGTGACTTTCACCTTCCTGTGCCTTGGCTTCCTCTCTGTATGACAGGAAGAGTAACACCACCTACCTTATACTGTTGTGAAAAGCAAATGAGACAACCTATATGGTAGTAAGTGCTCTGTAGGTGGTCACTATTGTTATCTCCATTTTCCGGATGAGGAAACTAATACCCAGATGGGTTAGATAACTGCCCAAAGTCCCAGAGCTAATAAATGCTTTCAAAACCCATGCTGTCAGCCATTACTCCATGGCAGTGCTTCTTAGCCTTTTTCACGTCCCGGCACACATGGAAAACAATATTACTCATAGGACATTGCGGGGAGTGAGTGGGACAACTCAAGGCTTGAGGCGATTGGTCTGGCGGGCTCTGGCCATCCCCAGTTCCTTCTGGTCAGCTGGTACTCTGCTGTACTGAAACAGGTGCCAAGGATGTCAGGTAAGTCTTCCTAGAGAAAATGCTGTTTTCAGTATAGCTTGAACAGTTAGTAAAGTTTAGTAGTGAAAGCGGGGCGGTGACGTTGGGTGAGAGGGACTGCTTAATTTTCTTTTCTGGAAAATGGAGATCACAATACTACCTATTATACAGAAAAACTAAATGAAGGAATGTATATGGAAAGACTTTGCAAAATGTGGTATCAATTTTAGCTGTTACTATTTCTAAGGAAAATGCACAAAATATTTGAAATCGTAAGAGTGATTTAGGCATAGCGGTTACAGAAATGGAACATTTCTACCAAACAGTCACTTGAGGGAAGTTACAGTTTTGAGACGACCTTCCTCTTGCCCTCCTTCCCTCCCTTACTTCCTTTACTTATCTTTAACCAAGTAAAAATGGATGTTAGCTTCCTCCAAGGTTTGTTATGAGGCTTAACCTATTTTCATCCAGTAACTAAAGCAAGTAGGAATAAGTTCAAGAATCCTATAAACCTAAGTCAAGTGATCTCTGAAAGTCAGACTCATTAGCTTTATCTGAGGTAATGGCATGGCAGACCATCTCCATGATGTCGTCCCAGCACTTCTTTGGTGAGGACTTGTTCTGACAGGCAAGGCAGCCAGGTATAAGCTGGACCCAGAAACAAAGCTTTAATCATTAGAGGGGGAGATCTGGAGCCGTCAGTCAGCTTGTCTCCTGCCCAGGGCCTGATGTCACCTGAGTCCTATGGAAAGGTTGTGAGTAAAGCTTGAAAGGGCCACCACACTGACTATATTGGCCATCTATGGGGCCCAAGGATGTCTGCCTTGGTCCTGTCTCTCTGAGAGAGGAGGTCAGGAAAGGAAGAGAGACATTCTTCCCAACTGTTCAATGTAACACCAAAATAGCCTTGTCATCCTGACATCAGCTCCATGGCATCAGCTGTGGAGGCAGATGGCAATGCCTGCTGGCCATGGTGAACAGTGAAAGAATTTAGGCAATGGGAAGAGAGTAGAGGGTACCATGTGAATGGCTACTAGACTTATTTGTCAGCATATGGGAAATGTTCATAGGAAGAATGATTGGAGGCAAAAAGTAGGAAAACATGGGTTACACATAGAACAAGGCAGTAACAAATCTTGGAGCATTACCACAAGTCTTCATTGCTATTTCATTCCTGCACCCTTGAGCTACTTATACTTTGAGATCCAGGGTGGGATCTGGAGCCTAATTCATCTCCAAATATTACCCATTTTAAGAAGTATTCTTTTAAAGGGTTCATGTAAAATTTGTTCAACTTTGACATTTTCTTTCCAGAGTTTACTGAAAAATTCAGTCAAGTCACTTGCACAAATGCATCAATATTTTAAAAGCTACCAATCTTACACATAAAAAAGAAGACTCACAATCCTCGATAATCTTTAATGTAACATGCATTCATTATATATGAGCCCTCAAAGGGGAAACTCGCGTTGTTCAGAATCCTAAGTGCTACAGAATGGTGGCTTTGGGATAGTTAAATACCACATATTTGCTTTGTAAAACCACCATCAAATGACTTTAGCAGATTAACCCTGAAAGTCATCACGACTCTTTTGTCTTTAATAATGAGGATCAAGCAAAAGGAGAGTGTTTCCTCTGATGTGACATTCTTGTGGTCATAGCTTAACAAGATACCCTCCTTGAAATTTGACTCTGATGATGTTCCTCGGGACTTGGAGAAGCTGACTCATTCTTTGTGGCTGATCCCAAATGTCACCTCCACTGTGAGCTAGGCCCTAACACCTCAAAAAGGATTAATTGCTCCCATGGAACTTGGTATATGTCTCTGTTATGGCGCCATTATCACATGGTTTCCTAGCTATTTTTGTGCTTGTTTACCCAATAAACTATGAGCTCCTTGGGGGTGGGGATGGTTTTTGGCACAGGAGGCACTTAACAGATAATTGTGGAATTAAAGAGAGTATCTATCATCATTGATGCTATGTTTAAGATATAGATAAATTTATGCACTTGTACAAACAAAGTGAGAAAAAAATGTTCAAGGGGCTGTTGCCATCCAGATATAGAATTAAAAAAAAAAATTAGGAAGCTGTCATCTTAAAATCTCCTGAACTAGAGAGATTCAAGAAAAGTAAGCAATGTTCTGAGGTAAATGACTGAGTTAACAAATGAAAGAAGAAGTTTCTGTTATCTAGTATGTGCTTGATTTACACCTATATTTAAAGCTAGAACTCAGGGGAAGGGAAGGAGTTGGGTTTGATATTTATTGAGTGACTTCTGTCTCCTAGGTTCTGTAATTGGAGGTTTCTGATACATTTCACTTTATGTGCAACCACCCTATTGGTTGAGTCCTATCAGCTCCTTTTGTCAAATGGGGAAAACTGGGGGGTGCCTGGGTGGCTCAATCGGTTAAGCGTCTGACTTCAGCTCAGGTCATGATCTCACGGTTCGTGGGTTCGAGCCCCGTGTCGGGCTCTGTGCTGACAGCTCAGAGCCTGGAGCCTGTTTCGGATTCTGTGTCTCCCTCTCTCTCTGACCCTCCCCCGTTCATGCTCTGTCTCTCTCTGTCTCAAAAATAAATAAACGTTAAAAAAATTTTGAGAAAAACGGGTCAAACTGAATTTTGGAGGTTCAGCAATGTGAACACAGTTGTTCCGTCTACTAAATGGCTGAATCAAATCTGAAAAAAAATTCTTAGTATGTGTCTATATGTATTTTAAAAAAAGGGAAGAATTGAATGGTTATTAAGATAATTCAGGACAACCCTTACCTGTAGCCTACAATTTCCCCTCTTAAATAAATATCCAAGGAAGAGATTTGGGGGAGGGGTTTGAAGTAGGTAATAGATGTGGTGGGTAAGCTGGTGGACTCAGAGTCAGAAACTGGGTAAAGAGCCTGGTTCTGTCACATCCTACTGGTGTGACCTTGGGCCAATTATTTAACCTCCTTGAGCCTCAGTTTCTTTAACTGTAAGATGTGGAAATGGGTGGAGGGAAATAACCATTGTTTGTATGCTACAGGATGTTTTAAGAATAAAATGAGAGAACGTACTGAGCACCTAGACAAGCACTTGCCACTTGGCATTAGGGCTCAACACATTCTTATTGTAATTACCCATATGTTCTATGTTTATTGCCCAAAGTCAACAGACAGTTGCTCATCTCTCTACTTAACATTCAGTAGATGCAATCTTAGAGTAAGTGAAGAGAAGCCCACTGAATAATCTTTTCCCCTGTAATCTGCAGCCAGAGGATGGGGTTTGGAGTCATTTGATAGGAGTTTGATTCCTGTTTCTGCTTTGTGATCTTGGTGAGATAGGTTACTCAGTTTCTCTGAACGCAGTTTTCTTATCTGTAAAATGGCAATCAAAACTACACCTATCTAACAGAATTCTTGCCAGGCTCACCTGATAAGTACCAAGGTAAGGAGTACATGAAAGGGCACATAACCTGGTCTAAGAAGAACCAACAGAGTCTTCTCAAAGGCAGTGAAGTCCAAGTGGACACCTAAAAAAGAAAAGAGCCTTGAAAACCATGATACACACTTATGCCAATAATAATTATGTTATCATTTTATTAATATATATACAGGTCTCCCTCAACTTATGACAGGCTGATGTCTCAATAAATCCACCACAAGTTGAAAATATCTTAAGTCAAAAAGCATTTAATACATCTAACACATCCAACCTACTGAACATCACAGCTTAGTCTAGACTATCTTAAATGTGCTTAGAGCACTTATATTAGCCTACAGTTGGGCAAAATCATCTAACACAGAGCCTATTTTATAATAAAGTGTTGAACGTCTCATGTAACTTATTGAATACTGTACTGAAAACCAGAATGGTAGTATGGGTACAGAAGGATTGCAAGTGTATCAGTTGTTGACCCTGGCCATGAGCTGCCACGTGCTGGTGCCTACAATCATGAGGGAGTGTTGCACCACATATCGCTTGCCTAGGAAAATATAAAAATTCAAAATTTAAAGTACAGTTTCTACTAAATGTGTATTGCTTTCACACCATCATAAAGTAAAAAAAATCATAAGTTGAACAATCATAAGTTGGGGAACATCTGACATTTAAACTTTTTTCAGACTATATTTTCCATGCAACTGGTTTCACTTTCTGACATAACCTTAGAATTTCATTAAGTTTTTAAGGGAGGAATGCTGTGATTTTTCTTTTAGTGGATTTTCATTATCTCCAAAATTTGGTCCATCATTTTCCTAAAGGTATTTTTGGTAGAACTTCAGTATTTTGCTATGTCCTTAATCATCAGCTCTATAATGTGAGAATCAAAAGGAATATAGACCATGTAATTCTTTCTGGCTTTCATAATAATTGGGATAAGTCCATGAGTTGTGTGTGTGTGTGTGTGTGTGTAAATGCGTATACATCTTGGATTTGATGCTGAGTTATTCTTGGGGTATAAATAAGACACTGAAAGGCACATTAACTTTTCCAGGTCACTAGGGTTTTCATTAGAATGCTGGACTATTAATAGTTACCTAGTGGTAGAGAGGAAATGATGTTCCAGTCCTTCTCCTCTCTAGAGGGCTTAGCATACCAGAGAGCAACAGTGATTTGCAAGTGTCTGGTTCATAGTGTGCTGGTATTGTTTACAAGGTCAAATTTTGGATTAACCTTTTTTGACGAAAAAAAAATTCAACAACAGTATCTTCGTGAACATTCTGTTTCTTAAGGAAAATTATTTTACATGTAATTTACCTAGTGCACCACATAAGAATTCTTAGCACAGAATACTCAACACACTGTAAAAATTAATTTCCTTTGAGTTGCTTAAATGTCATCGTGTTTGGTACAAATAAGGAAATACCTCCTTGTGCAAATAATCTTGCCAAAGCTTCTCTGCTATAGTCTCACATAAAATGGTCCCGTCTATATAGAAAAGGATAATTGAGTTATTACCTGGTGAACACAAACAACAGAGCCAGCCACAAGAGATAATTCAGAAACCTTTATTATGTTTTGTTATCCTTTAAAACAAGATTATCTGCCCAAAGAATCTAGAAAATTACTTGTACTGTTTCCAGCTGATTTTGTCTGAACGATTTCTGTGAGATGCACTGTACAGGCCATGGTGGGATGAGGGATTTGTTAGAATAACCAGATCTGTTATATGGCTGATATTATCAGGTTTTTACTAGACTATTAGCTGCTTGAAGGCACAGTCTGTATCATATTTATCTTTGGATCTCTCCTGTGTCTTGAATGTAGTAGGCATTGTCTAACTAGTTATTGAATTGATTTAAATTCATTTTTTTTAATTAAAAAAAAATTTTTTTTTAACATTTATTTATTTTTGAGACAGAGAGAGACAGAGCATGAACGGGGGAGGGGCAGAGAGAGAGGGAGACACAGAATCAGAAGCAGGCTCCAGGCTCTGGGCCATCAGCCCAGAGCCTGACGCCGGGCTCGAACTCACGGACCGCAAGATCATGACCTGAGCCGAAGTCGGACGCTCAACCGACTGAGCCACCCAGGCGCCCCGATTTAAATTCATTTTACTATGAAAATAATTTCTGAGTCTCCCAGGAATCAGACGGCATTTGAATAATACATTCCTTGATGCTCTTTTTCATTACATCTGGTTTCGTTTCTCATTGGGATCTACATACGTATGGAAACACAGGCGTAGATTTGTGGAAATTATGGATTGTGACAAGGAAAGCAGCATCAAAAATTGGATAACATTTGGCAAATATGGGTAAAATTAATACAGACATGTGTGGACTTACAGAATTCATATAGATTAAGAATTTTTGGGAAAAAACCCCGCAAACATGCCTGTTTTTATGGCTGTAGTTCATTATACAGTTTGTCTTCTTTTCTTTTCTTTTTTTTAAGTTGATTTATTTGTTTTGAGAGGGAGAGAAAATGCAAGCAGGGAAGGGGCAGAGAGAAGAGGAGACAGAATTCCATGGAACTCACAAACCATGCAATCATGACTTGAGCCGAGCTTGAGTCAGATGCTTAAATGATGGAGCCACCTAGATGCCCCTCTCCTACTTTTCTTTTCTTTTAGAAAAAAATTTTTTTATTAAAAATTTTTTTAATGTTTATTTATTTTTGAGAGAGACACAGAGTGTGAGTGGGGGAGGGGCAGAGAATCCCCTAGCAGAGAATCCTTAGCAGGCTCCAGGCTCTGACCTGTCAGTCAAGAGCCTGACACCGGGCTCAAACTCACGAACTGTGAGATAATGACCTGGACGGAAGTCAGCCACTTAACTCACTGAGCCACCCAGGTGCCCCTTACTTTTCTATTTTGACAGTTTTACTATTAGATAAGCCTGAAATTCAGGTGAGGAGATGCTTGTGTGCTTGTGCATGCGTGTATGTAAACAAGAGACAAATGAAATTTTATCCCAATAAGACGAATCTGGCATAGAATGATGATAATGACTGTTAATTGAGAGCCCATTATATATCAGGTAATCTTTAAATACAATAACGTATTTAATGCAGACAACAACTCGATGAATTATCTGTCATTTCCATTTTTTTTTTTTTCAACATTTTTTATTTATTTTTGGAACAGAGAGAGACAGAGCATGAACGGGGGAGGGGCAGAGAGAGAGGGAGACACAGAATCGGAAACAGGCTCCAGGCTCCGAGCCATCAGCCCAGAGCCTGACGCGGGGCTCGAACTCACGGACCGCGAGATCGTGACCTGGCTGAAGTCGGACGCTTAACCGACTGCGCCACCCAGGCGCCCCTGTCATTTCCATTTTTTAAGGTTAATAAGCTGATGTTCAGAGCTGTTTAATAACCTGCTCAAGCTCATACAGTAAGTAGCAGAGCTGAGACTTAAACCCGAAACTCTCTGACTAGTAAATTGGTCTTCTTCCCACGTATTGTGCTTGACATAGGAGGAGGCAGCTACACATGGTGATTCTTAACAGTGTCAAAACATCTTTTTCTTTGGGGACAACCCTTGTCTGTAATTATTACCTGTAGAGTCTTTCTTTGAGCCTTAAAGCTAGATTAAGGCTCTGCTTATGTAGAGCAACAAAATAGTCCAATTGCAGCTTCTAGTTCTGGCAACATTGACTGGGAAGTCGGTAACTGAACAAAAGTGAGGCACCTTGAATAAAAGAAAAAAGTGAAGTGAGAGGGTGTTTAATGCTTTGTCTTTTTTTTTTTTTTTTTAAATACAACAAATTAAACAATTTGAATTCTGAGTAGAAAGAAACAAGTGAAAATTTATTTCACTTTTCAAACCATGTTGAATTAATATATCCTAGAATTTTTACCTTCAGGTGGTAATGAACGAGCAGCATCGGAAAGCTGCAGGTGGAAGAGGTTGAGAAACAGCATGTGTTTTATCAGTTGGTAAGGGAGCCAAGGTGGTATTTTGACTGTGGAGGAGAATGGTAATATTAGAGAAGCATTTGCTGGTTTGTAGTCAGTCTCCTTTCCTATGAACACAGGATAATGATAGAGTTAAAACGTTAAAACTAAAAACCAATTTATCCATCAGACTTTTTTCTTCAAGTGCTGTGACAGCCACAGAGAAACCCAGGTCTGCCAAGATGGGCATCTATGCACCTAAATTTCTTTGTTGTGCTATGTGCTTGGCATAGTGGTAAACCAAAGCAGCATGATTCCTGCCCTCATGAAGCTTATATAGGCTAGACATAAGGAGACATAATAATTTCATAGAGCAGTATTGAGGACTTTTAAAGACTTCACAGTCAAAAAAAAAACCAAAAAAAACAAAAAAACCCAGCAACTCAAAGGGAGAAAAATTGCCTCCAGAAGGCCCCTGGAACTAGCCCAAGGCTGTGAGTATTCAGGGGGACTGTGAAAAGACAAGACAATGGAGAGAAAAAATAAGGGTCCCCATGCAGTATTCATCTAGTTAAAGGTAATGACATCAGTAGGAGATTATACTGCTCTCATTAGAGATACTCGTGTTGTGAAACAATAAAGAAAGCCTGAAAATTAATGCTCTGACCAGAATGGGTACCATTGTGGTTTAACATAATCTACCTTTTATTTTATTCACTGGTGACTTGAGGGAAGTGAACTCTAGCAGCTAATCACGTTCACTTTCTTATGAAAGTGAATTATTATGAAGAGGCTTTCATAATAATTAAAAAAATATATTTTACTTATTTATGTCACTGAGGTGAAATTAACATAAAATTAACCATTTCAAAGTGCATTGGGCATTTTATTATATTCACAACGTTGTGCAACCATCCTTTCTATTTAGTTCCATAACATTTTTATCACCCTGAAAGGGAACCCCATACCTATTTAATTATTTTTAAGTTTATTTATTTAGAGAGAGACAAGAAAGCATGAGTGGGGGAGGGGCAGAGAGAGGGATAGAGAGTCCCAAGCAGGCTGTGCACCATCAACACAGAGCCCAACATGGGGATCGATCCCACCAACTCTGAGATCATGACCTGAGCCCAAACCAAGAGTCAGACACTCAACCAACTGAGCCACCCAGGGAACCCCATACCTATTAAGTAATTTCCCCTTATTCTCCCTCCTTCCTGCCTCTGGTAACTACCTATCTTTGCTCTGTCTCTTCTGGGGATTTACCTATTCTGCTTATTTTTTATAAATGGAATCATATAATAAATATTTTGTGTCTGGCTTCTTGCACTTAGCATAATGCTTTCCATGTTGTAGCATATATCAGTACTCCGTTTCCTTTTATGGTTGAGCAATATTCTATTATATGTATATACCATATTTTGTTTGTCATTATATGAGTAGACATTGGGTTGTTTCCACCTTTTAGCTCTTGTGAATAGTGCTCCTGTGAACCTGTGTTGTTATAGTTCATTTGAACTGCTAAACAAAACACAGAGTGGGTAGCTTATAAATATAGAAATTTGTTGCTTTCTGTTGTGGAGGCTGGAAGTCTCTGACCAGGGTGTCAGCATGGTTGGGTGAAGGTCCTTTTCTGGCTCATAGGCTTCCTATATCCTCACAAGGTATAAGGTCTAAGGAGCTCTGTGGATCTCTTCTATAACACTAATCCCATTCATGAGGCCCCTCCCCCCTTATAACTTCATCACTTCCCAAAGGTCCCACCTTCTAACATCATAGCATTGGATATTAAGATTCCAATATGTGATTTGGGGGGAGATACAAACATTCAGACCCTACCATGCATGTGCCTATACTTGTTTGAATACCTGTTTTCAATCCTTTTGAGTATACAGCCAGGAGTAGAATTACTGGGTCATATGGTAATTCTACGTGTAACTTTTTGAGGAACCACCAAACTGTTTTGCACAGTGGATGAGTGATTTTACATACCCACCAGCAATGGACAAGGGTTCCAATTTCTCCACATCTTTGCCAATATTTATTATTTTCATTTTTTTTTTAAATTATAGCCATCCTAATGGATATAGAGTAGTACCTCATTATGGTTTGCTTTACATTTCCCTAACGATAAATATCTTTTCATGTGCTTGTTGGCTATCTGCATATCTCCTTTGGAGAAATGAGAAATGTCTATTCAAGTCCTTTGCACATGTTTTAATTGGGTTGTTTTTGTTGTTGTTGTTGTTGTTGAGTTGGCAAACTAATTTTTGAGCCATGTAGTTCAGCTGTGGCCTGATATAAATCCAATCCCCACAGCAGTCTTAAGGGTGGGGTGTGGGCAGGGAGAAGAGAAAGCAAAGAGCACAAGAGAGATAGAACTTGGGGTGTGGCTGAAAGGGTGCTAACACACAGCTTTATCTTCCCCGATAACTTAGACATCAAAATTTATCTTTCCTGATAACTCACAAAAGGAAGTGATGGCTTTGGCATGGCACTGTGATGGATACGTATTTCCTGAATCAGTGACCTCAACTTCATTCTCACTGCCATTGTCTAGCTCCACAATAAAGAGTTACCAGTTTTTAGTGCACATCACACATGTTATCTTGCTTAAACTTCACAGCCATGCCAGGTTGGTAGTATTATCCTAATTTTACAGATTAGAAGAACTGAAGCCTGGGAAGATTGAGTAACTGGTTCAAGATCATGACTAGAAGGAGGCTGAATGAGTAGGGACTCCATTCTCATAAATTCACACCCTTTTCCTATTACTCCATGGGTGGCTCCTCCCTTGTATGCATTATTGTCATGATCTCCTTGCCTGTCTCCTTTTCTTCAGTATTCCCTTCCTGATTCAGTTCTCCACACTGCTGACTTGGTGGTATTTTGAAAATGTAAGTCTTATGCCACATCCTCGCTGAAGGTCTTTTAATGGCTTGTCATCCTACAAGATCCTCTGTCTTCCCTTTCAAGTTATCATCTTTTGCTGTCCTCATCTGCACCCACCCTACAGTCATGTTAAACTACTCTTAATTTCTGGAATTGGTTAAGTTGTCCATAACCTTGTGCTCACAACAGAGTTCCTGCTGCCTGGAATGCACTGACTCCCCTCCCCAACAGTACCACATTATGAACTTTTCCCTTTGCCATAAAATGCACAAATATCGGCAAAAGAGGTAGTCAGGGGAAAGAGAGAGAGAACGCCGTCATTATTTACATACCTCCTTCTTTACATACACCTTGACTGGCTGGAATATCCAAGAGAATCAACTGAAAAACGAGTAAGACCACTCAGTAGTCAGATAGAAGATTTAAGAAAATCAACAGATCTCCCAATCGCCAACATTTAGAAAACGTAATGGAAAGAAGGCTCTTATTCACAGTAGCATCAAAAACCATAAAACTTAATAAAATATGTAACTTCATATTAAAGAAAAAACTTTGGACTGATTAAAGGATAGAAAAATAACACCTGACCCTACAAAAGTACACTCCATGTTTCCACACAGAAGGTCTAACGTGGTGAGGAGTCTCAGGTCTGACTGCTCGAGTTTGAATCCCCTTTCGTTCAATTCTCTCATGGGTCATCTCCGAAAAGTCACTTCACTTGACTGTAAATCAGTCTTGATTGACTGTAAAATGAGAGCAATGATATTCACTAATTCCTGTATCAAGGATGAGAGATGAATAAAATAATCTGACTAAATAATAAATGAATGAATGAATGAATGAATGAAATGATCTGTTTAGAACACTTAGCCCAGTGCCAGGCACATAGTAAATACTTAATAAGTTACCTATTATACTAAAGATGCAAATTACCTTTAAGATAATCTATGCATTTGATGCCATTCCAATTGAGCATTTGTATCAGTATATGATTTGTAATTTTATTGAGAGCTTTACAGAGTGTTGTGTTTTTTACTTTCCATTTTTGGAGTCATGTGTCTTTTGAGCTGTGGATATCTCCCAACAGAGGTGTTTTGCTTTCGGTTTTGCCTTTGTTTTTGCTGCATATGACCCCATATATATGTCTCTTTCTTCCTTTTTTCCTTCCTTCTTTCCTTTGCTCTTTTCTTCCTTCTTTCCTGCCTCAAACTCACAAAGATATGCTTTTTGTGTTAAATCCTAGAGGCTTTATTGTGTTAACTTTCACACTTAGATCTATAATTCACCTGGAAATAATACCAATATAGTACTGTCTGAATGTAGAATATGAGGCACCTGGGGGCTCAGTTGGTTAAGCGTCCGACTTCGGCTCAGGTCATGATCTTGTGGTCTGTGAGTTCGAGCCCCACATCAGGCTCTGTGCTGATGGGTCAGAGCCTGGAGACTGCTTCAGATTCTGTGTCTCCCTCTTTTTGTGCCCTCTTCTGCTTGTGCTCTGTCTCTCCCTCTCTCAAAATAATAAATAAACATAAAAAAAAATTGATATCTGGTAGAATAAGTCTTCCCATCTTGTTCTTCTTTAAGAGTGTTTTGACTATTTCTGGCCTGTTTCTTTTCCATATAAATTTATGGAAAAAATAGGCTTTTTAATTTCCACATGAAAAAAAGCTGCTGGGATTTTGAATTGGAATTGTACAGAGTCTATAGATTTGAGGAAAACTGACATCTTTTCAATATTGAGTTTTCCAGTCCTTGAACATGGTACACTCCTCCATTTATTGAGATCTTTACATTCTTGTAGTAATGTTTTATAGTTTTCTGTGTGGAGGTTTCTATGCTGATTTCTTACCTTGGGGTTCCTACAAACTTACATACAGTACTAGTTTGAAGTTTCAACTCGACAAGGTGGTATTTTTTCTTCCAAGAGTGGTTGTGGATTATGGCAAGCTTTATCATGACTACTCTGGGTTGGTAGACTATGTGTTTCTGGTCCTTTCTTTAATGGTCATTTGACAATCCCAGCTTCTTGCAGAGCTTAGTTCTTGCTTACGCCCTCCTGCAGGATACAGGAGGAATCTCCTATTGCTGCGTGAATGGAAACCTCAGGCCTTAGACACTTGGGCCTCTGACCAAGACTGATAGCCCCATTCTGGCTTTGCTTGCCCTCCATGTTTGTGGCACCTGTGGGTTGTCCTGTCCCTCTTTTGAGCTGAGCTATATAATATAGTTTAAAATATTTTGATCATAGTTGGCAGAGAATTTCTATTGTTAAGAGTGGGAGAGGGAGACTTTAGTGCTGGCTTAGAATTCGATACTCCTGGGAGTCTTCTGCCATACTACTTGGAATCTTGAAAAAAGGTCCACTAATAGAAGAATAGTTAAATATGAGAATGAGGTAGATGCAAATACAGAAAGTATGGAAAGATTTCTGAGTCATATTACTGAATGAAAAGAAAAATTTCACAATAATATGCATAGTGTAATTTATGTAAGTAAAATGCAAAGCAACTCTCCCTTTAAAATACTTATAGCAATAGGTCTGGAAATTCACACACAAAACTGTTCACAGTGGTTACTTTTAACCACTATGAGTTGGGGTGGAGGGTAGATGGTTAAAGGAAACTTTCAAGGAGTTTTTCCTATCATCCTGTGTTATGTGATTTATTTGAGTTATTATTTGTTTACAAGCAATACAACTTACATTACTTGTACAATAACAGTCAATCATGTCCTCTTTCCCAGCTCAGGCCCCAAACCCTTGACAGTCTTCAGAGCCTGTTCTTTCCTCTCCTGCTCAGCATCTACTCCAGCCACCTGGCTGTCTCTCTGTCCCTAGAATGCCATTCTCCTTTTCACCTTTGCATTTCCTGTTCTGTCTGTAATGTTCTCGCCCCACCTCTTTAACTAGTTAACTAAAACTCATCCTTTATAGTGGCTTTCAATTTTTGCAACATGTCCTCAGAGCAGCCTTCCCTGAACTTCAGACCAGGTAAAGTTCTCTGTTATATGCTCTCCTAATGCCTTATATTTCTCTTTTGCAACATTTACCAGAATTTTAATTAAATGATGTTGAAGGTAGTTGTATAATGCTGGACAATTGGAGTAGAGCTTGAGCTTTTTTCTGTCAGGATTCGGGCTGTCTCATTTGCTGATGAATTCCCAGAGCCTAGCAGTGCAACTTGAACGTGATGAACACTCGGTGAAGGAACCAACAAGTAAGTACCCGAGACTTTGTTTGAATCTTGTGTGTAGTTTCTGATTACCCGAAGTCCTTTAATGGAAACTTAGGGATCTGAGGCTCCCGTGTGGGGAAATATTAGTGCCTTTTCTGTTCCTGTTTAGGACTGCACAGATTTGTGCAGCGCAGGCCATGGGGCTGTGCAGTCCCTTACACTGTACTCAGAGTGGTGTTGAGAATACCATCCATAAAATGTCTCCTTTCGAATTCCCACTGCCTGTGAGTCTGCCCATGAACAAAGGAGGGACCTAATAGACCTCTAGGGATTTCAGTAAGAAAGGTAATTAGTTCCTGAACTGAGTGTTGCCTGGGAGACTCTCCCTCTATCTCCAGGAACCATTTCCTCTATGCTTGTTTCCAGGCTCCCACCATCCAACGTCTTCAACTTCAGATGCAAGCCGGTCTGTTGCTGTCTCCCTGGAGTTTCGCCATTGGACAATTTCCTGTCCATGGATCCTCAGGAGATTATGCTGAAATTCCATTCCCGGTGTCACCAGGAGTGAAACTAACTAAACTGAACCCTAGAGAACGCGGTTTAATACATAAGAACACAGCTAAGTAATTGCTATGTTGAACAGAAGAGGAAATCAGTCACTATAAAACTCATGCTGTAGGATAACTCATTTCCAAGCAAGATCACAATGGGATTCACCTAAATAGGATTAAACTTTTATGATTTTTTTTTTAAAGGGACCCATTCAATCATCAGACTAAGAGAAACATTTCATTTCACTTAACTAAAAGGTCAGAACTTTTTGATGTCCCAGTTACTTAGGCAGTATGTTATGCACAAGCTCATCAGAACATAATGGATGACTTCAGTTATATAAAAGTTCAGCCACGTTGAAACTCCTGCTGAACGATCCCTAGAGGAAAACCCTTTTTGCCACTGACTTTGTAATCAGATGTTGTAGCTCTCCACCGGAATCTTTTGAAAGATTTCTGAAAAGGAGAGGCCATCAGTTCAGATGTGCCATTTATTGTCTGTCAGAGGGGAATTTGCAAATGCACATGACCCTCTAGGAAGCAGAGCTCTTCCCTTCTCCGAGAAAGGCGATGATAATTGGACTTTACATATGTTTCCCTTTTTGAGATACAGACCACAGAGTTTGTTTATGACTATCTTTAGCACGAACAGGAAACTTGCAGTGAAACTCAAACGGAGGGGAGTAGAGTTAAAATGTCATAAAACTCACGAGAAATATGTTCCAAATGATCCAGTGGCTTTCAAAAGCCCATTTTAAACACACAAGAATGATGCAGCATAGTTGTGTTTCCAGTAGCAGGGAGAGGCATTGCTGTGCCAACCGTATGTTCTGGCCCTGTGACCAGCTGCTCATTATTTGCCAGAAGAATAGCTGGGTGGGACCACAGCTGGGCTGTGGAAAAAGTGTTTCTCTGTGAGAAACTTACAAGTTTGTATGAAGGGCAAACCAGGAATGTTGATCTTTAGCAACACCCTAACCCTACCCTTAACCTCAGCACTAGCTTTGGTTTTTGAAAACAGGATAGTTCATATGAGTAACCTGAGACAGCATTCGAGGGTGTTCACACCACCCCTTAGGAGGGTACCAAACTTCACTAATCTCACTTCTTTTGTGAGTCACGTCTGCACCAGTGTGTATCCCCATCAGTCAGAATAGGCCGGGTTCTGCTGTGGCGACAACAACAAAAAAGCTTAAAATCAACCAAAAGCATCGGTTTAGGGAAGACTAGTGGACGGTGAGAAAATGTTTCTGAGGTAGGGAGAACGTTTCTCTTTGCCTTTGAACCGGAGACAGACAAGGGTTGAGACGATGGCTGCCCTATTCACCTGGCTTCCGGAGGCAGAAGATGAGCGACATAGCTAGCCCCAGCTGACTTGCAAAGCAAATAAACTTTTGGGATTATAAACCACTAAGATTTAGCAGTAGAATCTGGCTTATCCTGACTAATGCCGTATCTACCGCAGTTTTACAGATGAACAAACAAATGCTCAGGCAGGTTAACTAGATGACTCTAGTCAAGGGCCAGGGAAACCATGTATGAGCTCTATTAACATGTCAGACTGACTCTCGTTTGTCTCTGGCAGAGCCATGAAAGACCTCAATTTTTCCATGGACTGCTGAGTCTTCAGGCTGATGAGGTTATTCTGATCCCATATGCCCCGGGGAATAAGCTTGGTTGTTTGCAAGGAGAGCAAAATTAACTTTTTATTTATTTATTTATTTATTTATTTATTTATTTATTTGGTTTAGGATCATAGGTAGGGTGACCAACCATCCCACTTTGCCCGGGACTGGACTGTCAGGGAAGCCAGGAAAGTCCCAGGCTAACTGGGATGAGTGGATCATCCTAACTATGGAGGTGATATCTCCAAGCAACACTCCATAATCACATAGCATAAACTCCCACTGCAGCTGATAATTCTTTTCATCATAATATTTATTACATTATGTTGTAAATGATTCTGACTGTTCTGTGTCTAACTGCCCACAAGACCCTGAGGACTGTTTCTTGTCCATTTTATAGTGCCAATACCTTGCACAGTGTTTGCCACTTCAAAAGAGCACAGTAAACATTTGTTGCACAGATGAATGGATGCCATCTCTCTGTTGTTTTTCATTCCCAAAACTGGTGTGGTATGATTGGCTTTTTCTCTTTTTGAGGATCAGTTCTTCCTGGAAACTAGTTTAACTCTAAAGAAAGGTAGGAATCTTCCTTGATGGCAGCTACAAGCTTGCATAAAGTTTTCAGTGTGACCCACAGTGTAAAATTACATAAACTTAGCATTGAGTTTCAGCATAAACCAATTCCTTATTAGACTGACTGAATAATTGAATCTCCTTGTTTGGCATTTGTTTAAAGACAGAAGGTCATGGGACAAATGGTGGGTATTTGAGGCTGTGGAAACATATGTTATAAATTTGGTTTAGCTGTTTCTGGTAACTGGGATTATTGTGACTGAAGACCCAGGCCTCCCAAGTCTGCCCTCCACCCTTGGGAATGCACAACGACATGCCCTCCCAAACCAGAGGCAGGAAGAAGACGTCCATGGGCATATCTCATGGGTGGACTGCACTCATGCCCAGTTAAGGACAGCAAACAGTGGATTGAGAAACTTGCTCGGGAGAATTACATCCAGGCCCCATCCAGCTGGATTTTTTCATAACAGGCCTGTGAGGTGTGCTGAGAAAGTGTGTGGTAGTTCTTGACTCCACTTACAAATTAAAACCTCAGAATTCTTTGTTTTCATTAATCACCCGTAGTGAGTCTCCCTATGTGACTAAGCTTTTCTGAGAAGTGATTTAAATCCTATAAAGAGGCCCTGACTTGTGGGAGGATCACCAAGCTTGTATTAAAAAGACTTAAAAACAAAACCTCCCATCCTCAGTTTCCTCATCTGTAAAATGGGTTTAATAACATCTACCTTTCTTACTGGATAAGATAGCTTATGAGGTCAAAGGAGATGAAGTCAGTGAAAATAGTCTGATGATTGTAAAATGCAGAATGAATATAATACATATATTTCCTACTTGTATTTATTTACCTATTTCTTTTCATCCTATAACAAAACTTACTAAGCTTGTCTTCTGCTTTAGAACTTCCTTTCACTTATCCTAATATTTTCCTCATCACAGGAAGGGAATAAGCATTTGCCATGTGTTTTGTATGTACATTCTTTTCATAATGGTACTTATGGCACAGGTACCATTATCTTATTTGTATGTACAAGTTCTAGTTCATAGTAGTTCATGTCCAAGATCATGCAGCTAGACCTAAGGTTTAAACTCAGGTGTCCCCATCTCATTGCCCAAGTGAAATTTCTATCACATCATTCTACCTTCCAAGTTTTAACGAGTTTCCCTCCTTTGTTTCTGTTGTATCTTTGACTTGGTATACAAGTTCACCTTGGGCTTGATCACAATATTATGATTTTCTAAATTGTAATCATATTCTCTCATCTTTTGTCACTCCTGGACTGAAATGTCCTACTTACTCTGGCAGTCCTCTCCAATTCCTGGATCTTTGTACTTGCTTTTATTTGGATATTTCTTGAGCTTATAACAGCTAAAGCTGCATGTAATATTACAGGTTCAGGCCCTCCAGGGGTGGGAGTCAGGGCGGGATAATGTTTCCAGATGTATTACCAATATTGACCATGATACCCAGGTTATCATTAGCTGTTTGGGCTGAAGTAGGCAATTCCAGTGGAATATCTTGCAGCTATAGCCAGAGACCATGTGGCCAACCATTAGGGAACATGGTATCCCGAGGTCTCTAAAACATTTTTTCTTGTATTTATTCAATGAGTATTTAAAATGTACCAACTCTGTGCCAATCTCTGTTCTAGTTGCTGTGGGTAGGGTAGAGTATAAAACACCCCAAGTTCCTGTTTCCACGGAGTATACTGAGTAGTGTGGAGAGACAGTTGACAAATACAAAAATGTATAATATGTCAGAGATTATTACAATAGCTGTCTAACTGGCCTCCCTGTCTCTAAGGAGGCAGTAAGTGCTACGTAGAAAAATAAAGCTGGGTGAGGGGAATAGAGAAAAACTGGGCAGAGGGCTTGCCTCTCTATGTAGGATGGTCAGGGACATCTGTGATAAGGTGCGATCTGAGCAGAAACTTGAAGTAAAGGTTATCTCGGAGAAGAACATTCCAGGCAGAGAGAACAGCAAGCACAACCATCACGGGGAAGCTACTTCCCCTATGTCAGGTGTGTCAGTATAGTTAGAACTACTGGGACTACGTGAGAGTGGAGGGGACTGGGATATGAGGTAAGAGATAAGGTCAGAACTTCAAGGTTAAGGAAGGGCAGATCATGCATGGTCTTGTAAGTTATGGTGAAGGGTTTTACTCTGTTGAGGTAGGAAGGCATGGAGTATTATGAACAAAGAACTGGCCTGATCAGACTTAACATTTTGGGGAACTCACTCTGACTGGTCTGTAGAGAATACACTGTGGGAAAGGAATGGTGGAGGCTAGGAGGCCAGTTAGTTAGCTCTTGTAATAACCCAGGTGAGAGGTGATGGTGGCTTGGATGGCAGCTCAGGGCAATGGTGGAGTTAAGGACAAACATCATTTGATCCTGGATATAAACTGGATGTGAGAGAAAGAGTCAATGATGACTCCAAGGTTTTTGGCTTGAGAAATGGCAAGAATTGGATGAATGGAGTTGCCTTTTAGTGAGAGGAATACTGTGGGAGGCGTGTTTTGTGTGTGCGTGCGTGTTTCATGCGGTGGTAGAGAATTAGGAGTTCTATTTTGTATATTTGAAGTTTAAGACACTTCCAAGTGAGGACTTCAAGTAGACAGTAGACATGAGCATGATGTGTTCACAGGAGAGGCTGGGGTTGGAGTTAGAAGTTTGGGATCTTAAAAGCCCTGGGGCTAAATGAACTCACTTAGGCAGACAGATAAATCGATAAGAAAGAGGTCAGAGCACTGAACCCTGGGGCACTCCAACATACCATGTAGAGCTTGGAAGACAGATGGGTCCTGTAAAGAGGAGCAGTCACTTAAAAGCTGTTTTGGTGGCTGTGTGGCAGCAGCTACTGTAAATACTGGGTTTGTCCACTAGAGATCTACTCCTAAAGTGGGTGACCACCGGAGATACCTATGCTTGTACATGTGGCCACTACACGGTGTCACTGAGAAAAAGCACCCAAAAAAGATTCCTGGCTTATCATTAAAAAACCCACAGGAGACTGGCCAGAATGGAAAATTAGGTTGAGAAAGCAAAGAAATCATATATTCCTGATAATCTAAGCATATCTATAATATGATAGAAACAAGAAACTCTTGAAACGATGGATATACCAATCATTAGCATGTGCATTCGGAAATTCACAAGATTAAACATATTAGACTGCATATTAACAAAATCGTCTATACAATACATATAAATACAGTTTGGGTTTTGGAGCTCTTTTTTTCCCTCTCTGATGGTAACTGGTGTTTAATTTTTAGGTCACCCCCTAGAAAACTTGTTTAACCCATGATGTATCTCAGTGGTAGAAATGACTTCAATTTTCAACCGTGCTGTGAAGAGTTTTCAGTTACAATTCTGGATAGCAGCAACTACCTCATCAGACAGGCAACCAAAGCCATGAGCTCAAGGGGGGGTTAAATATTAGTAGATTTTCAAAAAACATATTCTCCTTTTATGTCTCCCTGCACCTCCCCTGCCCCCAAACCTGCTACTGCCCAATCTCTCATTTGGCCAGCTAGAGGCAGGGGAAAGGGAAGTGGAGCCAGAGAACAAAGATATCACATTTTTGGCTAGGTTTGAAGAGTCTTGATCTTTGTATAAGATAGAGAGATTAAAAAAAATAATAGTAGAGATAAGGCTTCTCTAGCTGGGTCATGGACTCAGAATGGGAATTGGACAGGAAATAGGAGGCTGGGACAGTGATGGGGTACTGCAAAGGGGCCCGACCTTTTACCCCAACCCCTTTATTTCCAAAGACATGAGTGGGGTACAATGTAGCCACTTCTCCAAACATCATATACTCAAACCCCACCCTCTAAGTCTTGGAAGGAGCTCATTGTTTTGTCTGGCTGTTTCAGGGGACGGGCTCTGGGACAAGTCTGTCACTAACGAGACAACAGGAACGTCCAGTTGGGCCATGATGGTAGGGAGTGGGGGCCTTGGTGGAGGAAACGCAGTGGCTTTGAACCTTTTTCTCTGTGGGGCAGTGTCTTTGGGACAAATGTTCTCTTCCCTTCCATGTGGCAGTCGCAGGATGGGCTGAGGCTGCCCCCATTTTGGGGGGCCACTTGCCCTTGGCTGGCCTAGCAGGATCAGTGTGGCCTCTTTTTGGAGAGGCCACATACTTTTCCTTGAGGAGCCTTCCTTGTGCCCACAAATATAAATTTAATATCCACTTCTTTGTGTTCCAACACTACCTCTATTATAGCATTGACCTTACTGCACTATCTCCTGGTCTGTCTTCCCTACCAGATTGGGAGGCGTTTGAAAACAAAGACCAAGTTACAACTGTCTTTATATTCCCCAACACACAGGATGTGCCTGGGTCATGGTAGGCAAGCAATCAGATTTATTACATTACAAAGGAAAACAAACACGTTTACATACACATTTCTAGGCTTGGAGTGTTCTGTTACCTGGTGTGCATAACTGGAGTAGACAGAGGAGGGCTACTTGGCCTAAACAATAAGACACTTTCTGTTCAACAGATGTTAAAAACATTTTTTTAAACGTTTATTTATTTTTGAGAGACAGAGAGACAGAGTGCGAGCGGGGAGGGGCAGAGAGAGAGGGAGACCCAGAATTTGAAGCAGGCTCCAGGCTCTGAGCTGTCAGCACAGAGCCTGATATGGGGCTCGAACCCATGAAATGTGAGATCATGACCTGAGCCGAAGTCGGAGGCTTAACACTGAGCCACCCAGGCGCCCCCGATACAGATGTTAAATAACGATGACTATAACTACTGACAGCTTATTGCCTTCACTCTATTTCCTTTCCTTTAAATAACAGATTGAGGTCTATTTTCTCTTGAGAGCCTCTGCTGATTATCCATCCTACAACCTGTCAGTCTCCTTCTTCTTAAGACGGTTCCTGTTATCAGTTTGTAGCCATAAATACATGTTCCTAAATTTTATAGTCAGTCTCATTTTTTGCCACATTATGTTGTTAGAAATCACATCTTCCCTACAATGGAACATCTTCTCCTCTAACGACAATGTTGTAAATGAGGACTGACCAAGGACTCAGTATCCTATAAATTATAGTCATGATCAATAACATGTCAAAAAGACAAAGCTACAACTGCAATCCTCGAAAATAATTTAACATAGTAAAAACATGCCTGAGTCCCATAAAACAGTCATAAACACACATTGATTATACAAGGATACCTGGAATTATGTAAAATCATAAAATTCAACCCTACTCTATCATACATTTTCCCCTCAAATTAATATACGCTTTAAAATGAACATTTTCAACACATTAAAGTAAACAATAATTTGTCCGCTTTTACATTATAAACGTCATATTGCAGGATTATTTAGATAGTGTATACCTCTTTTTAAAAAAGTCAGTCCCGGGGCGCCTGGGTGGCGCAGTCGGTTAAGCGTCCGACTTCAGCCAGGTCACGATCTCGCGGTCCGTGAGTTCGAGCCCCGCGTCAGGCTCTGGGCTGATGGCTCGGAGCCTGGAGCCTGTTTCCGATTCTGTGTCTCCCTCTCTCTCTGCCCCTCCCCCGTTCATGCTCTGTCTCTCTCTGTCCCAAAAATAAATAAAAAACGTTGAAAAAAAAAATTAAAAAAAAAAAGTCCCAGCAAGTTAGATGCTACACCCCTTTTGCCCTTCATAGGTTGTCCTCTCCAAAGCAGGGTTTCCATTCCATTGATCCTGTACTTGTACCCAAATTAGTAGGTTCAAGAAATGTTTCCTGCAGTTTATGACAATAGTGCTGTTTCTTTCCTCCTCTGAAAAGGTGACCCAATCTTTCTAACCTTCCTCCTCTCCTTTTCTTTTTCTTTCTTAAAGCTAAAGGCAGAGTTTCTCGGTAGAAGACCAAAGCAGAGCTAGGGAGAGACAAGAAGTGGCCTTAAATCACTCAAGCTCCACTTCCTTCTGTGAGTGATTCCTCTGATTTAATTTTTATTGTAAGAGCAATAAAACAACTGCTGATTGTGAGCCAACTAAAAAAAAAAAAAAAAAAAGAGGTGCAAAACATCTGTGTCATGATTGCTAAGAGGTCTGGCTGTCCTTACTTAAAATTCAATAAAACAATTCAGTCAACGTTTATTGAAGGCCTAATACGCGCCAGGCCTGCGGCGGGTGGGGCGGGGGGGCTCAGGAGATGCCGAGACAAAGGTGACAGGTTGGCTTTCTGGGGGGGGGGGGGGGGGGGAGGGTGTGGGGAGGGTGTGGGGGGTGGTGTGGATGTTAAGAAACCAGCATTTAAGCCTCATTCTGGGAACTTCCTATAGGGCAACAGCAGACTTGGATGACCCACTCTGGGACTATTTTGGCCATGTGATTTGTGGGTTTTGTGATTGATACCATTCTACAAACATGTCTGGTAAGAGGAAGGGCATTTAGAAACTGTTTCATAAGAAGCTTCTGTGTTTTCTAGTGAGATTCGAGTATTGAAGTTTGCTTGGGGTTTAATTAAGAAAAATCTCATAATCCCATTGAAAACAAATAGGATTATCATAATGTTTGGTAAAGGCTGATATTATAGGAAATAGGGAATCCAATTAAGGAAATATAAGGGTGAGACAGTGATGTCGAAGGAATAATCCCCTTAGCCTTGAAGTTGTGGGACATATTGAGTAATTATTCAAAGAGGAACCAAACTGGATGGCCTGGATTTACATGGCTGAGCTATTATTTCTCTCAGAATTTTTAGGAGTCTTTTCAGGAGACGCCAAGTTCCACACTTCTCTGAAAATAATACACATCCATGTGCATGTTAGTGTCTGGGAGAGACAACTAGCATCAGGGATAAGATTATTTCCAAATGATCTATCAAAAGCAAGACATGCAAGTAAAGAATTAGTGAGTGCAATTCAGATGTTGACAATTAGATCTAATTTTGTTTGTCTGGAAAGTTGTTGCTGTGTGGGACACTTACCCACCTTTTGAGTTACAAATAATTCTCAAGTGACTTCTGATAAGGACAAATGCCATCAGAAACAAGACCCCAGAGGTTTTCTTTTTCTCAGGGGCTACATAGTCCTGTGTTTGGAACCATGGTTCTGAGCTTGTCTTTTTTTTTTTTTTTTTTTTTTTTTATTTTGCATAGAATGCATTTCTAAAGATAGAATATGACCTCAGTGGGAAATAAAGCAAAAACATGAGTTGTCTCTGTAGGCATAATGTTCTAGAAGTCAAAATACGTGCAATAATCGAGAGGGAGGCCTAAGAGCTACCACCCCTCAAGTCTCCGTTGTCAACAGGACCTTCAACAGGACCTTCAACAGCCTTCAACAGGACCATTCCGGAAAAACACAGAAGTGCCATAGGGTTTGAGGGCAAACGGACAGGCATTGGTTCTGAGCCAGAGCACACTGAGGGCAAGGGACTGGGGCTAGATTCACCTGCCGGCTGGCAGAACAGAGAGAAACAGTCTTCATGGGGAATAAGCTGCACTTTCATTCACGATGACTGGCAAGAGGGTGTAAAAGTTTCTCATTGAACTGGACATGCGACTCTCCAGAAGCAAAATAGCTTGGAGCCTTTTCTGAACCCGGAAGATAGCCGGAAGAGAGCAGTTACTCTAATAGAGGGTGTGACTCTGGGTGGCCTAGGGCAGAGAGAGAGAGAGAGAGAGAGAGAGAGAGATCAGAAGCTAGAAGAGAAGCATTGACTGTGTCAAGTGGTCTATTCAGAAGGCTCCAGGGGGGGTATCTCGAAATCCCACATAAGAGCCCCATCATAGGAACACTCACCTCTAAAACCCTCCAAGGTCAGAGAACACTGCTGCCAGATCATCAGAGTACTGGAGAGCTAAGAAACCTCCTCTTGTTTACCCTCTGGGTCTCCCTCCATCCCCGGGGGAGCCGGAGACAGTATTTGGGAGGGCACAGGAGAGGAGGAGCAGCACAAGGCAGAGAGGGGAGCAGCTCACCATGCCCCTTCTTCCCCACCGCTTGTTGTCTAGCTGGGGAGCTGAGAGGCTTTAACTCTGAATGAGGTTCAGATCAGTGAATTAAAATCAGACTGTTCTTGTGACTAACAGAGACAGAGCGACTTTGCACTAAGTGTGTTCAAGAGAGTTTATGGAATCTGCCCAAGATTTCATCTACTTTCCATGTAGGGAAGACACGGGCCACAGAACAGCGTCAGATCACTGGCTGAGAGAAATAGAATCCTTACTCTAACCCCAGTTTGGAGACCTACTTGTTCAATGTACCCGTTACGCTTTTATTGATTTGTTGCCCTCTTTATGAGGAGAGCTTGTTGGGGATACAGACCATATGTTATATTTATCTTTACAAGTCATGTGTCAGTATCTGCCACATAGCAAATGCTTGTTGAATGAATGAATAAATGAGTTGATAAATGGGGGGTCACGTAGGATAGTGATTTGGGGTCCAAATTTGGTCTTTGACACTTACTAGTTGTGAGTTTTCCGCCAGCTACTTAATCTTGTTATAACTTAACCAGTTATATAAACTTTGGTTTTACTTCCTTTTTAAAGGATTTTAAGGTCCAAAATAGTACTTGCCTCATAGGATTTATCCGAGGGTTAGACGTGATATCATGCACGTATAATGTTCAGCACAGTGGCTGGTGTGTAGTCAATGTTCAACTCACGAGAGCCTCAATGGCAGCATTCCTGTGGCTGTAGTTAGGGATGGAGTTGCATCGGGGCCTGGTGTCCTTGATTTTGATTGTACGTCCTTGACCCCCACTGGGCCTGGTGACTTTGATGCCTGAGTCTCTCGGCTTTATCTCCTCAAGGAGGAGGCTTTGTTTTCTGCTTAGGTTGGGGAGGGGCAGCTGCACTCCTCCATTGGGTAGAGAAGAGTCTTGGCTGGCGGATAAAGGGCTTTAAAAAAAAAAATTGAGGTACAGTTGACACACAGTGTTATGTTAGTTTCAGGTGCATAACACAGTAATTCAACAGCTCTGTGTTGTGCTATGCTCACCGCTGACATGGCTACCATCTGCCACCATAGTCCTCTCGACTATATTCCCTATGCTGTGCCTTTCATTGCTGCAAGAAAGTGGCTTTATTTTTTACATTTATTTTTTGAGAGACATAGAGAGACAGAGTACAAGTTGGGGAGCGGCAGAGAGAGAAGGAGACACAGGTTCCAGGCTCCGAGCTGTCAGCACAGAGCCTAATGCGGGGCTTGAACTCACAAACCGTGAGATCATGACCTGAGCTGAAGTCAGACACTGAACCAACTGAGCCACCCAGGCGCCCCTGCGAGAAAGTGCTTTTACTTGGGCATTCAACCAAGACTTCAGTTTTCAGCACCCCCACCCCACTTTCAGAGGTATGTGGAACTTCTCCTACCTAAGTCTTTCTGGGATTCTATAGCACAGACCACCTTTCTTCTGAGCTTCTCCCAAATCTGTCCCAGTTCCTTGGCTTTGATAAGTCAGTTACCACTGGCTTTCCAGCTTCCCATGTTTTGTTGCTTTTCCTTCTTCTTTGTCCTCGTGTATTTATGCCTTAAATAAAATCCTTTTACCATCACGTGGGCAGAGGGCAGGGACGATTGGGAGAAGCCTACAATAAATATGATTGCTCAATATGCCATGTACAATTTGAAGTGAGTGCAACTTTTATAATAAGGAAAAATAACTGTGGTTGTAAAAAAGAATCGGGTTGGAGATATAAAACGTATATGTCCATATTTTTGTACATATAGTTAATAATACAAAGCGATTCATGCTATTTTGCAAAATAAGCCATCTAGACAGTACGTGCCTTAGTGTTTTCATAAAGTAGTAATTGCTAGGGGTAAGGTTATTGAAGAAGGCTTCATGGCAGAGGTGGCAATTATTCTAGACTCTGAAAAGTGGGTCGAATTTGGATTTCTTAACGGAGCAGGCCTCTATTTAGCCTATTTCTTTATTAACAATTATGTGTAAATCAGGATATTATCTAGTGTAGTAGCCATTGCTTTGGACTTCTCAACATACTTTTTCCTTATTATTCCTTCACTTTGGTAAGAGATGAATCCTCACTTGGAGAGAATGAAACCGGCACGAGAGAGGAAAACAGAGCCTGGAGACAGAACTGAAGACAAGACTTGAGTTTGATTCAGCTCCATCTATAGCCAGAGTTCCCTTGGACTTCCAAGTTGCAAGAGATGATAAATTCCCTTTTTCCCCCCTTAAGTTAGTTTTCATTGGGTTTTAGTCACTTTCATCAGAAAGAGTCCCAACTAATATGGCAGAATAATGAGACAGTATTTAACTCGGAATTTTAGAAGACCACCACAGTGGGTAGAGCTAGACCTCAACTTATAGCCTATTGAAATTACAACTTGAAGGTTGTTTCTCATTAAGCTTATTGGTGGTAGATAATTCTTATTCTTTAACCCAAGGCAATGTGGGAACAGACTGGTGTCTGCTTTTTCCCTTTGGAGCTTGTTATTTTTCTCCTAACAGATGAATTATTTGTAAGCAAAAATTAAAGATAAAAATCAATTCCCATCATCTTTAAAAAAAATGTGGTGAACATGTCCCTAGAGTTATGGGAGCTGCAGAGTAATTCACCTACAGAGTGCTGCTGGAAGGCAGAACCCACCAAGCCCCCCCAGAATTCAGGGTTAAGGGAAATGATAGTTTTGTGCTTACTGATTAGAAGTCTTTGCTGCAGCAGCCAGGGCCAAGATAGCAAATCTTTGGGTGATCTGGCAAATGACTTAATAACAGGTAACTAATACCACCTAATGAATACATAAGTACATACAATAGTTCTACTCTTGTTTTGAGTGCTTTTTATATATTACCACAAACCTGATTAAGTACTGCTTAATGAGTACTGTCATCGTCTCATTTTCCAGATGAGAAAAATTGAGGCACAGAAGTGTTTAAGCCAGGATAGGCACCCAGGCGTCTGATGCTAGTAGGACATTCCCTTAATCCCTGGACTACACTGTGCTAGCTTATTAGTCACCCTATAGAAGCACCTTTGCTCTAGCTGCAAGTCTGTGTCTCCACTGATAAAGCAAAGAGTTTGGGGCAAGACATAATATTACTAGGATAATAATCATGAAAAGGGAAAAAAATCAATTTCTGCATGAAATGTATTCCTTCATTATTTTTATTGTGGTAGATTTTTCTTATGAGGCTTTAAATACTGTTCAATGAATGGTTATTAGTATTATTGGTAAAGAATAAAGAGAAAGAAAAATAATGAGTTAATAATGCCTTCTTATTTGGAAGAGAACAGTACTTTAAAACTGTGATTCTCACCCCGGGGGGCAATTTTGCCGCCCACAGGACATTTGGCAATGTCTGGAGACGTTTTTGGTTGTCACAGCTGGGAGAGGCTACTGGCATTGAGTAGGTGGAGACCAGGGATCCTGCTAACCATCCCACAACGCACAGGTCGGCCTCCACAGCAAAGAACTGTCTCCAAATGTCAATAGCGCTCAGGTTGAGAAACTCTGCATTGAAACAACAAGAGTTCATTGAGTACACTTTTAATGAGCCATGTAGACATCACTTTTCCAAGCTCAGAAGAATTTGAAAACAGGAGACAATATATTATCTTGGCAAGTCCAGAGCACAAAAATAAGTTTATGGAAATGACATAGCGTACATTGGACATATGAATAGAATGATAATCCAAAGTTTCTCATTAGAAATAAAATTTATCTGTTTTTGTGGTTTAGAAAAGTTCTTTGTGGCTTAGAGGGAACAGTTTTGGAAACTGCCAACTGTTAATTACTGAAAAAAAAAATTTCTTATGAAGAGACAGCTTAAATTCATCAGCAAATGGCCTTTGCTGACTTTCCATCATTCTTAGAATGTTTGTCAATGGCTAAGGCTTTAGTGACACTCCTAAGACATGATTTGATTAAAGACATTTTTTATCTAAGTGGAAAAAGAATATAATTAAGATTTATTAGTATAAAGACCAAAAAATGCAGGATTCTCCTACTTAGAAATTAAGAGACTCGGTACTTTTTATGATGATCTTAGTCTCCTTAATTTGAATATTTCAAAACTAATTATATTATGAAAATTGAATGCCACACACCAATTCACTTAGATTGTATTGATCATGATGAACTAATTACTTTAGATTTATGATCTGAATAATTTATTATTATGCAACCCACCCCACCATTAGTGGGTTTTGCAAAGTAGTGCAGAAAAGCAATCTTTTGCCAACTTCTATTCATGTTTAAAGAAGAATTTCTTATATGTGTGTCAAAATCTGTCACCATAGAACCCAGGGATGTCAGGTTATGTAATGTATTGACAAAGATGTAGAGAATATTTATAAAGAAAGATTACGTTTTTAATGGGAATGATTAAAGAAAGATGTATTGTTGTAGTCAAACCAAGTTTTACCACTGTGACTCTGCCCTGCTCCAGGAAGGACCTCAAAAGTGAGGTTCTATTCACATAATCAGAGAGGGGCAGGGCATATGCTTCTCTGGTCTTCCTGGGGCCAATGTGCCATCATGGGTGGAGGTGAGAACTGGATGCAGCATTGGAAGGAGAACAGTAAGGATAAAAAAAGGGAGAAAATACCATTCATTCATTCATCTACTCAATATGTATTTTTCCCCCAGCTTTATTGAAGTATAACTGACAAAAAGTATATATAATTGATGTGTATAAAGTGATGATTTGATATACATACGCATTGTGAAATATTCACTGCAATTAAGCTAATTAACATATCCATCCCTTCCCATAGTTACCATTTCTTTTTCATTTTTTATTTTGTGGTACGTTCACTATGTATTTATTGATCATCTAATATGTGCCATGCCCTGTGTTTGCGGTGGCAGTGGAAAGGTAGAATAGAAAAAAAAAAGAGGACAGCTTGACGAGGGACCACCTGGTCTCATAAAGTTTACAGGCTGCTGGGGGAAACCTGTTAAATAGATAATTAGGCAATTTGTTACACTGGTCTTAAGTATAACAACAAAAATATAAGATATTATGAGAAAAAATGACCAGAGCAACCAATTTAACCTTGGGTGTCAGGAGAGGTAGCTGGTAGGTGCAGTGTTGCTCAGTGTGAAAAAACAACAAACAAAACCAAAAAACAAAGGCCTGGCTCATAGTTGATAAGCAACACAATTTAGATATCAAATATTCCTGGGGTGCCTGTGTAGCTCAGTCGGTTAAGCATCTGATTCTTGATTTCTTGCTCAGGTCATGATCTCACAGTTCATGAATTCAAGCCCTGTGTCTTGCTCTGCGCTGATGGGGCGAAGCCTGCTTGGGATTCTCTCTCTCTCCCTCTCTCTCTCTGCTCCTCCTCCTCCTCCCCTCTCTCTCAAAATAAATAAATAAATAAATAAATATTCTTTAAAAACATTTTTTTTAATGTTTCTTTATTTTTGAGAGAGAGACAGAGCACCAGTGAGGGAAGGACAGAAAGAGAGAGGGAGACAGACTCCAAAGCAGGCTCCAGGCCCTGAGATGTTAGCACAGAGCCTGACATGGGGCTTGAACTCATGGACTGCAAGATTATGACCTAAGCTGAAGTCGGACTCTCAACCGACTGAGCCACCCAGTCACCTGCCAAATATATATATACTTAACTGTGAGGTTCTAGGCCTTTAAAAGACATCAATCCTGCAGGTGGTGGTAATTTTCACTCTTAAGCTAATAAAGCAAACCAGGATCAACAGGATCTTAAAAAGTTCTTACTGGTCTTAGCTACTGAATGACTTCTGTGAAAAAGATGGTTTTAAGGAAGGGTGAGGCTGGAGAGCAAAGAACCAGGAGAGAATGTCAGGCCTCGGAGGTAAGTGCACAAGGCGTCAGGAGCAAGCATGAGATAAACAAATGGTGTGACAGGGTAAGGAGCCCGTGAGGAAAACTGGCATCAAGTTCACAGGAAATGAAGCATGCTCTAAGGCAGCAGGAAGCGGAGCCCTGGGTGAACCTCCAGCAGAGGAATCTGACCTGGACAGGAAGTGGAGGGCATCATCTGAGAAGCAGGAAGGGGAGATTATTTTTTGTGTTGGTTGTAATGAGGAAAATAAGTATCAGTTACATAAACTTTGCTAAAGCTTTTGTCCTGTTTGGGATTTTAGGCAGTTTGGAGCTTCTCTAACAAAATAATCTGGCCTTCTGGGAGGTATTTGTGAAGGACAAGAACAGAGAGAAGAAAGACTGGAGAGTGGGGAATTGCTGTGTGGATTTGTCTTGCCTCGGCTCTCTTCTGGGTAACACAAGATATCCGCCTTGGATCTGAATAAGTGCCCCCATCTCCCCTCTCAGGATGAAATCATCCACACTGGTTGAGTTACATATAATGTGTGTTATAAGATCAAAGTTTGAAGAGTGGGAAATAGTTAAGAAGTTGTTTGTTGGAGGTTATATGGATAATTTATTCTGTTTAGACTGAAGAAGGAAAATGATGAAAAAAAAAAAAAGCCAAAACTTCTGCCAACCCCGCCCCCCACCAGGGTAAATGGTGGGGGAGGGGAACATACTGAAAAGTCACCACTGAGAATATATATATATATATATATATATATATATATACACATATATACACACACACACACACACACACACACACACACCAGCATCGTGGTGTGTGTATATATATATATATGTATGTATATATATGTATACATATATGTATATATTTATGTATATTCTATCCAGTTGTAAACATTGTGGTGTGAGGGAAGATGGGAAGAAATAAAAACAACCAGCATTAAGTTAAAAGGGATAATTAGAGGAGCCAAAATAAGAGGTGAATGTTGCAAAGAATCTAGCTAACTTTAGAGACTAGAGATTCCTTCAAACATTTCAAGAGATTGTGAGGCTTTAAATAGTTCAGAATTTAACAAGATCCTAAGTGTAAAGGTCTCAAATACACACAAATATTTTTTGCTTTTTCCTCTGAAGGGAGGAGACACTAGGAGATGTGTTCTTGGCTGTCATTTGGAGAATGGCTTCTAGTACATTTTATTTTCTGTTAAAAGCTCTAGAGAACAGTTGGCAAATAGAAATTGGTCCACAGAAATAACATAGCTTCCTGGAACTCAGGGGGGAAGGAAATGGGTGGTTTCTTTAATTACTATAGTGTGTGTGTGTGTGTGTGTGTGTGTGTGTGTGTGTGTGTGTTATAACTAAAGATAGCACTCTGGCTAATATCCTCAGGAGGGAAGGTGAATCTGGAAATTAGCGAATTCAAAAGTGTATACAGTTGTGTTGAATTTGCTAAGTTATGTAAAACAATCATGCTCTTTGTTTTTAATATCCTGGCTAGATCAGAAAGAGTAGATTGAAATTTGTTCTCTGATATTTAATCAGTTTAAATTAAAGGACATTATTATTTACATATGGAGAGCTAATGACTTTAATGTAGGCAACAAAGCTTATTTACAACAAAGACGTGATTGGGGGTGGCAAGAGGAGTGTCGATAGGACCTTAATTAATTGATTTGCTAATTATTCTCTTCTGCTGGGTGTTACAGTACTTTTACTAATGAGCAGCAGTAATAAGAATGCTGCAGCAAGCTATTTGAACTCACTAATAGTGCAATAGCTTCTTGGATGTTTTCAGATATTTGGGGACTCCTTTTTATCCTCTTTTATGCTGAAATTGTGGACTTTATAAACTTGAAGAACTAAATATATTCCTATATGGATACTTATTTATCAGCTATGTGATTCAGCCCAGGTCTGGACTTAAAAGGCATTTAGTGAAGTTGGAAATAAAGTAGATGACAGATTTTGAATTTAAATAAAAATTTAAAATGTATCCCATAGCAGTGCCATGTATTTATTTCTACTTAAAGACAGTGACTAGTAATAGATACATCTAAGCTCATTGGTGTAGAAGTTTAACTTTTCTGTAGGCTTATATATTTTTTTCATTTCTTAGAAAGTCATGATACTAAAGAAATTCACAAGTCCCCAGGAGAGTCTCTGCAAATGCAAACTCATTTTTTCTTCCACATGTTCACCTCTCATAACTCCTTGGCATGGACCCTTCACTTCATCCAGTTTGTGAGTCCTGTACAGTTTCTTCCTTGGGCATGCTCACTTCCAACACCAAGTACTTGCTTAGGCTGTCCAGAAAAGAGTCTAGAATGCTCTCTCTTCTCTTATGTACATCCTTTCCTTATATCTCATATCTTACCTGATTGGGAGGAGGTGGTGAGTGATAGGTGGTGAGTAACTGGCTCACAGTTACTAAGCATATGTAATGCTTTAGGCACTGTTGGCAATTTATATGCAGTGTTTAATAATACTCCCATTAAAAATTTTTTTTTTTAATCTTTATTTATTTTTGAGAGAGAGACAGAGTGTGAGCAGGGGAGGGGCAGAGAGTGAGGGAGACACAGAATCCGAAGCAGGCTCCAGGCCCTGAGCTGTCAGCACAGAGCCTGACACGGGGCTCAAACCCACGAACCATGAGATCATGACCTGAGCCGAAGTCAGACGCCCAACCGACTGAGCCACCCAGATGCCCCAATAATACTCCCATTTTACAGATGGAAGAACCGAGGCTTAGAGAATACCAGTGGACTCACAAGTAATAAGTGATATAAAGTCAGAATATGAATCTAGGTCTTTTTGTTACTGTTGTTGTCATTTCTAGACTTAATCATAGCGTGCCTTGAATTGCTAAGGCCTAATTTCTCTAACCAGATGGTCAGCTGCTGGCAGGCAAGGACCTTATCTTTTAGACTGCATAGAGTAGATACTCAATAGTTATAGCCTTCTGTTGAAATGAAAAATAAAATGTAAAATGTCAAAGAATTTTATAAATAGCTTAAACATTGGAAGAAAGAAACAAATCCCAGAAAATGAGTTTCTCAAAAATCATTACATGAAGCCACAAGACATTGGTTCTATGAAAGCCAGGGCCACCCCCATGGGTATCTAGAAATGTGTGGGTGTTTTCTCAGGTTATCAGGATACTGTAAGTATCCTTGCACTTAGTGGGTGGCAGATAGGGATGTTAAACGTCCTGTAGAACATGGGAGAGGAGGGTTCCTTAAAATTGCCAGTCCCTACAGGCTACCAGTGCCCTTGCTGAGCAGCAGCACCTGACTCTGTAGCCCAGTGATGGAAAATGTGGACCCAGAAGCCAGATTGAGTTCTGACCTAGCTCCACATTTTTCTAGCTGTGTAACTCCCATTATCATTGTTAACTATGTGCCCTCTACTCCTGACATACCGTTAGTGCCAATGAAGTCAGATATTATTCACTGCTTCCACAAAAGTGTCCCCTATGGCAAGACATGATCTTCAAGGAGTGACAGAACTTACCAGACTAATAGTCACAGTGTACAAATCAAGATGTATCCTAAAATAGTGCTTCCCAGACCTTGATGTGCTTATAAGTCTCCTGGAAATCTTGTTAAAATGTCGATTCTGATTCAGGAGGTCTGGGGTGTGAGTCTACGTTTCTGACAAGCTCATGATGCTGGTGTTGTTGTCTGTGGACCGGAGGTTAAGCAGTAAGATTCAGTGAGTGAGGGGCTCACTTAATAAATCAAACAAGCATTTATTGCATGTGTATTGATATCTTAAATTACAAAGATGGAGGTAATGGAGGTTGGATATAAAGAGTGTAGAATCTGGTTTCTTCACAGAAGGAACTTCCATCTGTTTTGCCACTTGGGAGAGAGAGAACATTTTCCATGGATAGCCAATGGATAACTATATTTCTCAGGAGAGAAAGGCAGATAAATACTTCCTACCTGTGTTTCCTCATTAAAAAAAGCCATTTGGAGTACCCAAATAATTAATAATTTTAGAGAAGATACTGTAACTAAGTAAGTGAAAGACTTGGCTGCTATTATTGGATGAGGATGCAAGCCTTGCTTATCTCAGAACTGATGTGAGCTGTGTGTTTGAGTTGGTGTGTGTGTGTGTGCTTGCGCTGTTGCATATGTGTGCTAGCTGGGAAGTGTATGAGATCTTTGCTAGTCATTGCTTCCTAAATATTGATAGAGAGAGGGAATCTAATACCCTTCCCCCCCACCATGAAGATTGAGACTCTGAGTTAAGGGGCAGAAGTTCCTACGGCAGCCTTGACTAGGAACTTTGCATATTTTAGGCAGTGGAAGTTATTTGAATACAGTCATTGAGAGAAGGAACTACTCATTATCCACTTAAAATACTTCCCGGCTGGGCTGCAGCACGGTGCTGTACAGAAGCCAAAGCAATTGGCTTTGCATTTGGCCAGCTGATTTAGCAAGAAATTTTGCAAATTATGCAGTCCTTACAGATGGTGCTGTTGGGTTTGTTAGAATGTTTTAAAACACTGACACACTTGACCGTGAACTGAATTTCCAGCCTCTTAGAGCTACTCCAGCCAATCCTAGACTCTTTCCACAGGCAGCCAGAGACCAGGAGCAGACCTTTCCTGCAACTTCATGATAAATGATTTCCTTTCGAAACCACTTGTACATTACAAGAAGTTGGTGGCACACTGGGCCAAGTGGAGCTCCTGGAACTTTTCGGTATCTTATTACCTCTGAGTTGCTTGGGTAACGTTTTAAAATGGTTCTTAATTGACTTTCTGGTGCTCTGCCTGGAGGCCAAGGAGGAGTATTTCTAGGAGAGATGATGACTGTGCTCTGCCAGTGTGAAGTGTGAATCCCCGAGAGACTGTGACGAGGGTCTAGGCCTGAATGTGTAGAGAAAGAACAGCTGGAGGCTGTGGCTTTCTCCAGAAAGAGGTTTCTAAATTTGCCTCTAGAAACTATTAGGAAGTTCAAGATACCGTATCATCTTCATACACCCATTTCTTCTTGCTCAGATCTTTGCAACAGGAACTGGTCCTGATCTTTGCTGTTAACTGCTTGCTTGTTCTCTTGGTTTCTATTTGACTCATCACCTTTTATCAATCTCCCTCAATGCCCTTTTAGTTGTGCTTATTTTGGCTTTACGTAAGCAGCATCTCTGGATGCATGAATGAGGCAGATAAAATTCCCCAGGGTTACTGAACTGCTCTTCATCTATTTTTAGCACTGCTATGAATTTACCATAGCCCACAGCATAATTCAATCACTCTAAGCCAGAGAGCAAATTCTGAGTTTTTTTCTTAACCTTTCCCAGAGGCTTTTGGTATAGGCTGAGCTTACAGACACATAATTCAGTCATTGATTATTCAAGATAAGTCATACCTGGGTTTCTGTAATCACCAGATTGCCATTGTCAACTAGACATTCAGCTCTCATTCCTAATTTCGTGTTGGAAGCTGCACAAAGCCTGTGGCGTCCTATGTGTGTGTGGCTCTCGCAATGCAGAAATGGCAACACAGGAGTATCTAGTACCCACTAAGGCACTGATGACAGCCAATCTGACGACTCTGTCTTAGCCAAAGGGCCTTAAGAGAACTCTTGGCCTATAGCCTGAGTCGTTTGATCTTTGTATACCTTCCAACCCTAGGGACCCTCCATAAGGTGAGGACAGTGTATCTTATTTATCACCATAGTTTCATATTGGGCCTTAAGCTTTTCTTAATAGATGAGTTAGGCATTGGTTGACCAGTTGATTGATTCACTCATCCAAAAAACTTTCATTGATGAACACCTATATTCCAGCTTAGAATATCGGGATGGAGTTTCCCCAGCTTTTGATAGAAATATATTCTTACCACCCACTCTTTTGGCTATAAGAGCTCCTTTATACCTCTTCTATTTCTTGAGAACATGCTCCTCTAAGGTGGCTGGCTCTATGCTCCTATTCAGGTTTACTCTTTTTCTCTGCCTCTGCAGGGTCAAGCACTACTTCTGCTAGCAAAGTGAGCCCTCCCACTTACGAATGTTGCTAGTTTCTGTCACTGATTTCTTTCATTCAGGGTCAGACTGGAGGGTAAGGAGAGAGTTGTCCTATCATGTGACCTGTGATGGCTTCGTGATGTGTCAACTTGGCTCGGCTGAACTACATCCTCCAGAATTCCCTCTCTAGTATGTCTCTGGCTATGGTGGGCTACGAAGGAGATTTCTGTTGCAAATATTGGAGAATGATAGGGTGGCAGCAACTGTTTTGTAGCTCACACCCCCCACTCTCAATTGTTCAACCAAGCATCAGTCTAGGTGCTGCTGTGAAGGGATTTTGCAAATGTCATCAAAGTCCCTACTCAGCTGATTTTAAATCAACCAAAGAGATATTGTTCCAGGTGACTTAATCAGTGGAAAGTTCCCCCCCCCACCCCGGTTTTATTGAGATATAATTGACATACAGCACTGGATAAGGTTTAAGGTGTACGGTATGATAGTCTGATTTATATGTATTGCGAAATGATTACCACAGTAAGCTTAATTAACATCCATCATCTTATATAGATACAAAAAAATTTAAAAAAATTTGTTTTCTTGAGATGGGAACGCTTAAGATCTACTCTGTTAATAACTTGCAAACATGCCACGTAGCAGTATCAACCAAAGTCAGCATGTTGTACGATACGTCCCCAGTAAGTCTTTATTTTATATTTGGAAGTTTGTACTTTTGACACCTTCATCCGATTTCCCCCACCCCCAGGGAGCGTTGAGACCCTCCATGATGTCAGAGAGTCCACACAGCAGAGCAAAGTGGTAAAATGTTTTTTTCAATACTTTGGGACAAAACTCATGTTGTTGCTGATCTGCTGATTTGCCTTGGTGATGGGAAGCGGCAGCTGGGCCTGAAATTGCTTTCCATTCCAGCTGAATCCTCACTCGATTTCACCGACTTTTGGGCCAAGTGTGTGTGTTCAACTCCAGGACCAAGAGCTCTGGCTTCTGCAGGATGCTCTCACCACCAGATTCTCTCTTGTGAGGTCCCATCCTGCTTGTGATCTCTGCTTCCTGCCTGCCTGCCCTATGGATGTCAGGCTTGCTTAGCCGGCTCCTGCAACTGTGTAAGGCAATTCTGTGTAATAACTAAATGGATAGATTAAAAAAAATTTTTTTTACATTTATTTATTTTTGAGAGACAGAGAGAGACACAGCACAAGTGGGGGAGGGGCAGAGAGAGAAGGAGACACAGAATCTGAAGCAGCTCCAGGCTCTGAGCTCTCAGCACAGAGCCTGATGCAGGGCTTGAACCCACGAACCATGAGATCATGACCTGAGCTGAAGTCGGATGCTTAACCGACTGAACCACCCAGGTGCCCCTAAATGGACAGATTAAAAAAAAAATTATACTGGTTCTGCTTCTCTAGTTAAATTTTGACGTGATACATGAATTGCAGAAGCAATTGTTTTCTTTAAATGTCATGAAGTTAGGCAGTTTGAAACCTTGATGGCTACCAACATTCATTCATTTACTCATAACTGTGCTAGGGTTGGCACTATAGCCATAAACAAGGCAGATATGGACCCCGCCCTGGGAGAGCAGATCTTCTAGTAGGAAGGCAAATGGTGGGCAATATTTACAAGGAAAACAAGGTTAGCATGGAGCTGTTAGAAGGTATAATTGGGAGATCCCACCTACTCTGACTTGTCAGAAAAGGAAAGTAAGGCCTTGGGGAGGGAGCTTGAGAGCATGACAACAAATGAAGGCATCCAAGCAATTCTTTGGAGGGTTGTCGATGGTGGCAAGAGGAGTGAGGCTGGAGAGGCAAGCCACAGAAGGCCCTGCAGGGCAAGATAATGATGTCTGACTTTATTCTGTGGGACAAACATTTCTATTTTAAAATCTTCATGCTTTGGAACCCTAGATTTCTTTTTTATTTTAAGATATCATACTATGGTTTCATTTTGACCCTTTAAAGATCCCATGGTGTTAGTGTGCTTGCCCCTGCCTCTGCTCTTATTTATGTTTTCTTATGCAGTCCTCTTGTATAATTCACTATACTCCTTCTATTATGCTATTGTCACACTGGCTATTGTCATCCTATTTTTAACCCATTCTGCTTTGAAGTCTCAAAGCACACCTGTTAAGGGAAAAAAGAAAAAAACAAAATTTGAACTCTTAATATTAATTTACCTGACAATTCCCTTGTCTCAATGTTTATTTTTTGTTCTATTGAGACTCACAGCAGAGGTTTCTGGAGGGTGGGCAGTTCATCTGGCCTCATTATTCCTGGTCTTCTGTGTCAGATCTGAGGTACAGGGAGCTCAGGCCTTCCTTGGGCTATTAACCCTTCCTGCCTGCTAAGCACCCTGACGCTGTAAGGATTTTCTTAAGTAATTGAGCCACATGCCATCCTTGAAAATTGGGGTAGTAAATACCATCAATTCCATGGGCTAGAGAGATAAGAAAGACTAAATTTGGAGAAACTAGAACATATGTGACAAAACCAATCACAAATCTTGAGTACGTTCTGAATGAACTTAAATTCAATTTTTGCCTTCCTTAGCTTTTGTTCATTTTTCAAAATGCCCTTTTCAAGTCTCCCCTATAGCTGCCATCGAGGTAGCAACTAGGTATAGAGGGTTGAATCAAATCTTAAAAGCAGACTGATATGGGTCGAAAACCTGGTCTCATCAGGGTCATCTGGGTGGCTCAGTTGGTTAAGCATCTGACTCTTGATTTTGGCTCAGGTCATGATCCCATGGTTTTGTGAGTTCAAGCCCCACATCGGTCTGTGCACTGATGGTGCAAAGCCTCCTTGCGAGTCTCTCTCTGTCTCTCTCTCCCTCTCTCTCCCTCTCTCCTGCTCACGTTGTCTCCATCTCTCTCAAAATAAATAAACTTAAAAAAAAATTAAAAAAAAAAAGAGAAAATCTAGTCCCACCATAATCAATTCCTTTACCTGTAAAATGGGGATAATATTACCTACCTGTCAAATGACATGTGCAACCAGCTTAGTGCTGGGCACATAGATGGAGCTCACTAAATTTTGGGTATTAAGTACTATGATCTTGAACAAAATGATTTATCTCATGGCAGAAGGAGAGGATTGAACTACCTAGCAATTAACTCTATGGTTTTTTTACCCTTCGTTTACATTTTTATACAAGAAGTAAGAAGCATCATTTGCTTTAAGGGCAGTATCTGACCTCTCAAGGTCTGAGTCAGGAGTCCTGATAGATAGTCAGGTTCTTAGATTGTGAGGACACTTGTAGAACTTGCCCAGACTTGTTTAAAAGTGAATTGGAGTTAACTATATTTATTGTGGTAATTATTTCTCAACATATATTGAGTCATTATGCTGTCAAGTCATTATGTTGTACACCTTTAACACAGTGTTAAATGTCAACCATATTTCAATAAAACTGGAAAAAAAAAAGAAACTATCCTCACTGTAAAAAAAAAAGTGAATTGGAATGCAAGAGTTTTGGAACTAGATAATGGTTTGGCTGTACAACATTGTAATGTAATTAATGCTACTGAATTGTACACTTAAAAATGGTTAAAATGGTAAATTTTATGTTATGCATATTTACCACAATAAAAAAATTCAAACCCCCCCCCCCCAAAAAAAAAAGTGAATTAGAGAGAGAGGCCCGCCTCTATGTCTGAATAACCCCTCCTCCATTCCCAAATGTAGGCTAGCTCAGTAATAATGTGACCCACTTAGGAACGAAAGAACCATATGGGGACTATTGTAAATGATTCTAGAATCATTTCTAGATTGATTGTAATGGAGGGTCCATGCCTAAACTCCTTATCTTACAGATGAGGGGTTGGAGACCCTAAAGGTGCGACTTGCTAAAAATTTCATTCACAGCACCTTAATCCCTTGAAAGCTGACTGCTGCTCTTGTGCTGTGCATGCTATTTTGCGGGGGTGGGGTTCTAGGACAATCAAGGCCTTCTGGGTGTGCAAGTGAGGCCTTTTCTTTCCATCTTTTCTCCAGGTGCCTGACCCTTGTCTCTAAGCATCCAGGGGCTCCAAGCTCTCACACTGCAAAAGCTGGACCAGGGCATTGGGTTTCAGTCCTAGCTTAATCCTCCCACAGCTAAGCAGGTAGAGGCCATGAGTGATGTCTGACCATTCTCCAGCTTCTGTCCTGCTGTCTGAACTTCAGCACCGACCCTCAAACACTCCACTCCCTTTCTCCTATGAGGGCCTTTGCATATGCCATTCCCTCTGCCATAAATACTCTTCTCACTCTAATAATTCCTATTCATCCCTCAGGTTTCAGGTGAAACATCACTTTGTTCAGAAAGCTTTCCTGCCTTCCCAGTCTATGTTAGGTCAGATTGTTGTGTGCTGTTTTAGTCACCTAAAACTCTCTTGGTAACTCTCACCTCACTTGTGATTACTTGAATTATGTCTGAATTCCATGCATGAGGGTGAGCTCTTAGTCTTTCCTATCCACCATTATTTCCCAAGAACTTGGCACTGGGTCTGGCACATTTGTGTTCATTAACGAAATATAAGTCCTAAAAATCAACCCTGTCTTCTCATGACAGGGAGAATGAAGTTAATGATATGACTTTACCTATATCAACGGGCAACACTTGCCAATGGAAGTAGGGCAGATGCCTTTAATCCATCGAGACTGATGGGGGCACTGAATTAGTATCATCATCCAGTTGCTATTCCAAAGAAATGTAGAAATGAGCAGGGAGGAGGGCCTGAGTTTGACGCCCCCCCCCTCCCCCACCAGCATTTCATGTGAGAATAAACAGTAAATCAGCAGCAAAGTAGAAATAGGTTTGACATAAGGGAATGCTTTCTGGTCTGATATTAAGGGTTGTTAAAAATGGGTTGGATTATAGAAGAGGAAGCCCTCCCTTGAGGCTTCAGAAAAGAGGCCAGAGTTCGATTTCAGCTGGTTATTTTAGGCCTACCACAGGCAGCTGGGTAGACTAGACATCCTCTTAGGATCCAATCGTTCCATTCCTCTGACCCCTAAGAAAGCTATAGACACAGATGTTGTCAATAACCATGCAGTATATGCAAAGGGAAGATGCTTCTAGCCAGTTTTGTGGCTTTGAATGTTGCTAGTTCCTTTTCTACTGAACATTCTGAATTCACCTTTTGTTTAGAAAATTACGTCAGTCTTTAAGCACAGCAAAGTTCATTCTACAAAGGACCAGTTACATATTTCAAAGCAAGAACTACAATGAATATCTATTTAACGCTTGCATTGACACACACCTGAAATAAATGGAGAATCCAAGCTAGGCGAGAGGATTAAAAAAATAACCTACTACCCTGACTAATTCCAAGCACACAAAGAAAACCATCTGGACATTGTTGTGTGTCCTATCCAGGGGAGGAGGGACACATCTTCTCTTACTCTGGTTTTAAAGTGAGGGAAGAGAATGGTCTTGAATATGCAAATGAATCTAATTTAATTAACTTTTATGACCACAGCTCCTCTGAGATAACCATGGGAGCCAATTAGATTCCATTAAAATTCAATCATTTCCCTGAAGCTTCAATGAGACACCCTTTTCTTCTTGAAGAAAAAAACACACACACAAAAACCCCAAAAGACATGAAACGATCTAATGAGAGACAACAGAAAAGAGTTTTCCGCAGCAGCCCTGCGGTTTGGTCTGACCAGAAGCTGCTTACACAGTCATTAGCTCCAGTTCATCACCCTACAGCTGGCGCTACATGCAGCAATGTGAAATCATTCCAGGCCAGTCGTGTAACTGCTGACCCAAAGTTTATCATAAACTGAAGCTACGAAAGGTAAAGGTAATGATATCTCACACTTCGGGCAAAAACTCAAGCCTCATTGAGGGTGAGGGAAGAATTGCCTTGACCTCTGGCCACAGAAGAAGAGGAATTTATCCTATGTATTCCTTTGCTGCCCAGTTGTATAATGTTCGGTCCTTTTCCTTCCCCCCCCCCCCCCCCCCCCCCGGATTACAAATGTAATACGAATTTATTGTAAGGAATGGAAAAGTACAGAATGGCTAAAAGACGCTGCCCATATCTAACAAGAGTTTGGAAGGCTGTCTTCTGCTATTTTGTTCGCTTCTTTGGCCCTTACTAAGCAAATCTTAGAGGACTCTGTGTGTTTGGGGAGGGGGTGGTGTGGGAAGGGTGTAATGAGTGTTTGGAGTCGGGGTATCATATTCCAGTTCCTTCCTTTTCTTTTCAATCTATATCCCATGCCACTTACCTCTCTTGAACACTATGCAATTATATAGCTGCCAATGGTTTTGGATCCTGGCCCCTAAACCATTCTCCATGGTTACGAAAACATATGGTGGGTCCATCAATTGTTTGATCCACCCTGAAAGTGCCTTGAGATGGGCTCAGAAAAATGTGCAATTGGATTTCTGGGAGCTGTGTTACCTGCTAGTTCTAAAAACACTGAATGTCGTGTGGCTATAATGGTGCAATTAATTTTACTACTTCACATAGGAGGCATTTTTACTTCTTCAGATAGGCAAGCTGCATCTAAAACAAATATATGCTTAGAGTAGATCACAGTGCCCAGCATTATGTGATTATGTAATTGTTCAGGCTATTAATTGGGATTAAAGTTGCTGTAGGAGGTTTTTTAATCAAGTAGATTTAGGAACTCACATTTTATGTTTCCTTTAGTTAGATTTTTAAAATAACAAAATACTTGAATTCTAACAAAGGTACACAATTATAAAATAATTAGAACTAAAAAAAAGATGATGATGTGGAAAATGGACATTTCTGTGGTTATCAGGGAAAGGAGAAATAAAAGCAATAAAAAACAATAAAACCAAGTCTTCCCCCCCGCCCCCCACCAATAGTTTTTTCTGTTTTGTTTTCGAGACCTTTAGCTCAACTGGGTCTAAAAATTATTCCCTATGCTATGTCCTAGTTCAGAGTTGAACCATTTTGTTTTTGGACTGTTATAATTTCAAGAGCTACATCTATTGAGCACTTACTACATGCCAGGTGCTTCAGCTTATTTTTTTAAATAATTTTTTTAAACGTTTATTTATTTTTGAGAGACAGTGCAAGTGGGTGAGGAGCAGAGAGAGAGGGAGACACAGAATCCGAAGCAGACTCCAGGCTCTGAGCCATCAGCACTGAACCCAACATTGGGCTTGAACCCACAAACCGCTAGATCATGACCTGAGAGAGAGGGAGACACAGAATCCGAAGCAGGCTCCAGGCTCTGAGCTATCAGCACAGAAACCAACCTGGGGCTTGAACCCACAAACCACAATATCATGACCTGAGCCGAAGTCCGACACTTAACCGACTGAGCCACCGCCGCTTCAGCTTATTTTAGCCCTCATATTAATATTCTGAAGTTGATTGTACCAGCTGGAGCAACTGAATATCCAATATCCATTTTCTCCTCTTCTGTTTGCTAATAGAACCCAATTTTGCTTGGAGTGTCAGTGTATCCAACTAAATACTTATTTTCCCAGTCTTCAACACTGCTAAGGTGGCTCTGTGATCCAACTGTAGCCAATGAGATGTAAGCAGAAGTCTGCTGGGGGCTTCTGGGAAGCTTTGCTCTTTCTTGATAAAATGGGTCACACATAGTTAAAGCTCTCAGTCTACCCCTTCTTTGTTCTGCTTTTGGTGTAAATGTGATGGCTGGAGCTGCCTTTAGTATAAATGTGATGAAACTACAGTAGCCATCTTGGAAACATAACGCAATGAGCCAATATGCTAAGAGAGGAAGAGCTGAAAGGTAGAAAGACCCTGGGATCCTGATGACATTGTTGAACAGCTGAATCTTCCTCAGCAATTGCTTGCCACTATACTTCCAATTATGTGAGAAAGAACAATAATTTTTAAAACTATTGTTAGGTGGACAGTTATTTGCAGTTGAAAGCATTCCCAGTCCCACTTCTCAGATAAAGAAACTAAAAGGCTAAGTGACTTGCCAAAATTATACGATGTAACTATATAACGGGGATTTTAACTCACATATTCTGACTCTAGAATCTAGAGCTTATTCTCCTAGACATGATTCTATATCATATCTCTATGTGCTAGGTTGCAAATCTAGAGCTTTTTGGGAAACTTGAGCTTGATCTTGAGCCCCCCCTCTGACTTCTCCTTCTCAGAGATGCCATTACCAAGTGCTACCTCATCTGGACGATACGTATGCCTCTTTCCACCTGTTTCTACTGCACCGAAAACCACTTTCTTGCTTAAAATACTCAGCAATATCTTCTCCGCTACAGTAGGAATCTTAACTTCTTTAGAGTCATATAGGTACCATAATTGGCAGAAGCAAGTAGACTGTATGAAAATCAATTGTGTTGGTATATTAGTTATTTACTGCTGTGTAACATATTGCTTCCAAACTTAGTATCTTGAAACAACAACTTCGCTCTCTTACACAGTTTTTGAGACTCAGGAATCTGGGAGCAGCTTAACTGAGTGGTTCGGGTTCAGGTCTTTCATAAGGTTGAGGTCAATAGGTTGATGGGGAATTTAGTCATCTGAATATTTGACTGGAGTTGGGGCACCTGGGTGGCTCAGTCGGTTGAGCATCCGACTTCAGCTCAGGTCATGATCTCGCGGTCTGTGAGTTCGAGCCCCGCATCGGGCTCTGTGCTGGCAGCTCAGAGCCTGGAGCCTGCTTTCGATTCTGTGTCTCCCTCTCTCTGCCCCTCCCCTGCTCATGCTCTGTCTCTCTCTCTGTCAAAAATAAATAAACATTAAAAAAAAATGAATATTTGACTGGAGCTGGAGAACCCACTCCAAAAAGCTTTATGCACATGGCTGTTGGCTGAGGTCTTTACTTCCTCACCATGTGGGCCTCTTCTCACAACATGGGAGCAGATTTCCTTCAGAGCAAGTCATCCAAGAGAGGTAGAGTCACAGGGTCCTTTATGATCTAGCCTTGGAAGTAAAATGGCATCATTCTGTGCTATTCTGTTGGTAACACATACCAAATGAGACACAGCATGGGAGGGAATGGGTACCATGAAGCAAGGATCATTGTGGACATCTTGGGCGCTAATAACCCCAGGTAGCTATAGGACAAATGGTCATATCTACTATTCAGCTTTAGTCAATTGTCACTATGGTAGAAGAAGGGTCCTATGTTGCTGAGTTTTTCCATTTCTCAGCTAAAGCCATAAATACAGATTTCTAAGTTAAATATCCTGATAGTACACGTTGGTTTTGCCCAACAAAATACAAATACAATCCAGATACAGTCTGCAAGCTGCCAGTTAATACCCTCTCAGGCCTGTAGCACAACAGACATACACAGGTCCATTTCCAATCTATGTCGCTGACTGGAATGATATTTTCAATAGGAATCTGAAGACAAGTCTAGGCTTTACCAGAAATTTGTACCATGATAATTTAGTAATGTCTGTGATGGATGCAGGTGGGAGAGTGAAAACATATGTGCCTCAGATTGACACACATGGGCATAAAATTAATTGCCCAAACTAAGATACTTTTTTTTTATTTTTAACTTTTAATGTTTATTTACTTTTGAGACAATGTGACAGACAGAGTGCAAGCAGTGGAGGGGCAGACAGAGGGAGACACAGAATCTGAAGCGGGCTCCAGGCTCTGAGCTGTCAGCCCAGAGCCTGATGTGGGACTTGAACTCACGAACCGTGAGATCATGACCTGAGCCAAAGTCGGATGCTTAACCAACTGAGCCACTCAGGTGCCCCTAAACTAGGATACTTTTGAGAGTAAAAGGGGGTGCTATAATAGTGCACTACTATGGTAAATTAAACTGTGCCATAAATTCAGACTAACTCAGGCAAACCAGGATGTATGGGTACCACTCACATAGCCCTTCATGAAATCACTCCAGTGTCACCTTTCACTCTTTATCTGTATCCATTAGGGCCACATAGAGCAGAGTATGTGCATACCTCTAAACTTCACTGCTGGTACTCCTGCTGCCCCCCATTCATTCTGTTTTCTCCTCATGCCCACCCCCCCGCCCCGTTCCCTCTTTGACTTCCAACTACTTCAAGTCCCAGCAGAAGGGTCATTTTTCAAATCTGATCCTTTCACTTGCTTCCCTCCTTTCTAGGCTGACTGCTCTTTCATCAGAGTTCTTGTAGCACTTTATACATATCTTCAGTGCAGCATTTATCACAGTAACCCACATGCAGGGGTCATATATTACTCATTTAGGACTCTTATACCCATCTCAGCATCTGGCACAGAGTAGGTGCTTAAGAATAATACATTGAAATTTTATTTTCAATCTCACTTCCACTCGTTTTCTTTAATACCCCCTGAAGGAGATGATGATGAATAATGAAAATGCCCAGTAGACAATAAGGGGGAGGTAGTGTAGGAGCCGAAAAAAATCCACACACTGGATAATTGGTTCTTTAATTACTGACCATTAACCTAGGTAGTGCTCACAGTAATTTCAAATTCTTCTCCTCCTTTTTACTTCCAAGTGAACGGAAGCTGTGTTTATGGAGGATGAGCTTCTATCTTGATAGTAAGAATGAGTACTATAGCCCATATCATAGATGCTAGGAGTACTCAGGATGTGCATGAGTTTTATAAATGCCATCTCCCTCAACAGTTCGTAACTAAGCGGTGAAAATCAATCCCAGGCCTACCATGGACACATAGGAGGATTTATTCACTAATACTCGTTTGTGTTGTCTATAACCCTCAGGGGAAAAAGGAGAAACTGATGGAGAATAATGCTCTCTATAAACTCTAATGAGTGAAATTAAAGTACAAGATGTTAAAGGGATAGTCCTGGGAGACTGAGATGTGTTTTTGTTGGAGGTGGGTGGATTATGGTAGGATACCATTAAATCCAATAAATTGTTATTCATTTTAATCCTGAAGTCTGAGATGGGGGGTAGATCAAATGATCATCATGTGGTACCCTTTCTCTGGTAGGGTCTTCGACCCAGGAAATTTGGATCCAGTCCTGGCTCTGGTCCTTCTTGAGAGTGTGATTTGAAGTAAGCCATAACTTTTCTCTGAACCATCTTCCTATTTAAGATGGGGCTACTAATCATACTTATTTCACAAGGTTGAATGAAATAAACTATGTGAAAAGACCTTGTAGACTGGGGTGAAGTCTACCAAGGGCAGTTAGGACTATTATTAGGCTGATCTGCAGGCAGTGATGATGGAAAGAGAGTGGGAGGGAGGAACAGAATGGAGAACCATACTTCCTTAAGCTGCTCTCAGGCCTGCTCTGACTGAAACCTGGGTTTATTCTATAACAGTAAGGCTAATAATAATGCCCAATAAAGCATAAGCATTTAAAATTTTTTTTAACGTTTTATTTATTTTTGAGACAGAGAGAAACAGAGCATGAACGGGGGAGGGGCAGAGAGAGAGGGAGACACAGAATCGGAAGCAGGCTCCAGGCTCTGAGCCATCAGCCCAGAGCCCGACGCGGGGCTCGAACTCACGGACCGTGAGATCGTGACCTGAGCTGAAGTCGGACGCTCAACCGGCTGAGCCACCCAGGCGCCCCAGCATAAGCATTTAAAAATTAGTCTGGGATAAGGTTGGGTTTGCCAGGGAGGGTTGGTCCTGACATCACATGCTTCAAACCTGTGGTTGGCAGTTTGTTCCTCTATTATTGCCTGCTTTGGAAAGGGCGAATCTAAATTGGAACTCTCTCCTCTGTTTAAGCTGTTTCTGCTGAGTTCCATAGCATTGATTATAGTTCTCACATCCTGCAACTGGCTGTTTCATTCTTGACTCACCTCCAGACTCAGAAATATCCCTCAGAAAACACAGAGGTTTTAAAAATTGCATATCTCTTAACCTTGTGCCTTCATGTGTCCCATGTAATATAGCCAGGCCATAGTGTCTTTCTTGCCTTATTGTCCCTAACCTGTACAGGAGCAGAAACATTGACAGACTCCCACCAGATCTTTTAAAAGAGAGGCAAACGTGGGAGAGCTTCTCTGTAGTCGTGTGACCTTGGGTGGTTTCTTCAACTATAGAAAGAGGGATAATAATAACTAATGTGGAGGCTGCTGTGAGCTCAAGCAATAATGTAAGGAAGAGCACCTGGTACATTGTTGGCAAATATCCAACAAACATAATTGCTGTTATTATTAATAATAATAGCACTAAGGGCATTTAGAATAAAATAGCATTTAAAATGAATCCTGGAAAAGTTAATTTACACTTAATAGTCAAGAAGCTATCCGTCCATGTTTTCCATGTGCTGATTTAGGAAAAAAAGTCTCTTCCCTAGAAGGAGAGACAAATGTTGGTACATAAAAATCTAAATAACAACGCAATAGATGGAGGACATTTCATTACCTTGAAAAACTATTAAACAAGATAATCCAAGATGCACTGAGGGTAACTACAGTGATTTTTTTTTTTTAGTTGAGTAGCTACCTGGGTATTACTCTATAATATACTGAAAACAGCAATATTTGATATTATATCATGATCATGGAGTATGACAATGAGATTGCATCAGAAGCCACCAGCACCCTATGTGCCAGCTGGTTTTTAGACCAACATAGAGTCAAGATCTCCTTAGGGCTGGCCAAATATACATTAACCCCCACTCCAGTCACTCACCAGTGATAGACCTTATTCTTGGAGTTTCATTTCTTAAAGTTTGATCCTTATTAAAATAGTACTATCCTTGCTGTCATCAATCACTGACACATTTGTATGAGTGAATTTGGGTCCTGTTTGAAGATTAAACTTTACTGGAGGAGAAGGCTCTTAGGGAAGCTGGGAGGAAAGTGGCCACTGCAGGGAAAGAAAGACGGATACTTAGAGGCTGGGGAGTAGGGGGTTTGGGAGGAAGAGGGGAAGCCATTCTAAGACTGTCTTCTCTAGAGAAGCTGACTGGCCATCTTGTATCCTTAATGCAGCTTTACCTTCCGCGTCCCTTCTCCTGGCACTGGTTATACTTAAGAGATGAAACACAGATTTTCCCCCTTATTCTTCTATTTGTTCTAAGAACCAGAGGGAACAGGTGTTAAACTTATCAGTAAGGAAAGAAGGCCTTATGAATGGTGAGAAACTTCACTTCCAGCTTATTTGTAAGACCCTGCATTTTCATGTTATAAATTGTCTTCAGGGTTTTTTAAATATTGAACAAAACAATAAAAAAGTAATAAAGAATTTTTAATAGCCTAAGGTGGATAATATAGTTCTTTTAGTGGGAAAATTATGACATAATATTAAATCACTCTTCTTCGTCAAGTTTTTTTTTCTCCCCTAAATGAAGGAGGAACTAACAAAGACTGAATTGAGAAAGAAAGCTGTTGTTGAATAATACGTGATAATGAGGTTGGCTCTTATGAATGGTTCAAAGACCTATAGATAAAACAGTGTAAAAACTGACAGATTTGCTATTAATTTTTATTCATCACAGTCTGAGCTTATTTTGTGTATTTGTTTACTTGTTTACTGTCAATCTTCACATTAGAATGGAAACCCAGTGAGGGAGGCCATGCACCATTTCTCTGTTTTTGGCTATGTCTCCTACCACCCAGTACAGTGGTTAGTATTTATTTGTGGAATGACAAATTTATAATCTAGCCTCATGCACTGGCTCAAAATTACTCTTTTCCTAAATTCACTTTATTACAAGCACTAAAATGACATATCTGAAGATAGTTTGAAAAATAAAACAAAACAAAATTCAATCCTGACCTGAATTTAATATGATAATCACAAAACTATTCTTCAGTAGACACAGATTAGTATGACTCTATATTTTCAACATCTGTCATTTTAAAATAAATTATTCAACATTATTAGATGACTTATAAATGACATCAATCAATTAGCACTGCAGGGCTAAGTCTTGGAGAATTTGTTTTAGAGGCTAGATTGGTAAAGCTTTAACTCTTCATATTCCCCAGAAAGCACTAAAGCAATTTAGGCTCTCACCAGGCTCCCTCTCTTCCTCCCCTATTGAAAATTTAATTAATGTGCACATTATTTGGGCTGCCCATTCCAATACTGCTGGACACAGGCGGAGGTAGGAGTTCCAACAGGGTGCATGGGACTAAAACACTCCCGCCCCTACTCTTAGAAGAGTGAAAGCTGGCAGTCCTGTTGTTTGAAGGCAATGAATCAAAGACTACTGTGCTGACTGGTAAAGACTCGCTTTTACATAGAAGTCACTGACGGGCCTTTATGTATTGAAATGAATCATTGTCAGTTTTGCTCTTCATTTGCTGGATGGATTTTAACTGCATTTAGAGGTATTAAGAATCACTCTTTGATCTATTGTATTTATTGTCACATACTCCTATTTTGGGTTTTCTGCACACTTGTAAAAAATGTGTTGTTTAAAGACATTAAAGGACAATTAGTATCCTGCATTGCCAAGACATTTGGTTCTATAGACACTTCTTAAAATTTAGTAAGATGAAAGATTTACTTTTTATTTATTTAATTTATTTTTAAAAATAAACTTATTTACTTATTTTTAGTGTTTTTAAAATTTTTGGGGGGCAAGGGGCAGAGAGAGAGGGAGGCAGAGGATACGAAGCAGGCTCTGTGCTAATAGTAGAGAGCCTGATGTGGGGCTTGAACTCATGAACTGTGAGATCATGACCTGAGCCGAAGTCAGATGCTTAACCGAGTGAGCCACCCAGGTACCCCAAAAGATTTACTTTTTTTGAAAAAAATCTCCAGAGTAGAGTGATCAGATTTTCATGGACTTCCCTGTTTATTTGTTTGTTTGAACTTGCTGGTTTTAAGATGGAATATCCTGCATCCCTAGGACCTTTTCAGTCCTGGGCAAATTGAGAAGGTTGATCACCTTATCCTTAGTTGTGTTGTTGACAGAACCTTATCAGGACTTCTTGAAATCAGGGCATGCAATTGATTTGGAGTCCACTATTGCATTTTAAAGAATAATAAATCTCTACCGTGGCAAAAAACCGTGAGTCAATAGGCAGTTTTAAGGAATTACCTTGTGCAAAGTTCTTTGAAGTGTTACTCTTTGGAACCACTTTGGGATTTAGACATTGGTGCCTCACTCCTTTTTGGTCCCAGGAGCGCAAGGTCAAGTCATCCAGAAGCATTTGGAGTAGTTTAGACAACTGTGAAGAATTTACCAGGCTAAAGGCTATATGTGGGTTCCAGATTGATTCCAAAGGCGCTGCTGATGATAGTATCCATATCAAAGGTAGCAGTGATGCCACTGATAAAATGAATCATCGTTACAGAACAATCTTATATGAGAACCGGCTTTCCCTTTTGTGCAAATGGGATTGATACGTGCATTGGAAAGTGTTCCTATCATTCATTCTGCTGTGCTGAAGACATGAATGCTGAGGGAGAAAAGTGCTAGAAGCCATGATTGTTAGAGATTAAAGACATTGTGTCTATGGTTTGAGCACCCCACTCCTCTACTGTACATGTTAATTCTTTGAACCTCTGAACTTGTCAGTCTGCTTTCTCAATCCCTTCTTATGATTGACACCTACTTGATTTCGGGGGAGTACAGGCAGCATTGCAGAGCAGAAAGAGCAAGGGTCTAGAGTCAGATAAATTAGGTTTAAATCCTGGGTCAGCCCAGTACTTGCTATAAAATGTAGGCAAGTCTCCTGATTTCTTTTGAGTCTCAGTTTGTCATCTACAAGATAGATTTCATGATTCTTCTCATGATTGGTTGGTTCTCAGGCCTAAATGGGATGATATGCATGAAAGTGCTTAGTAGATACTGAAATTATACTAAAAAGGACAAACAAACCCACATACTGTGACGTCTAGACTATGTTTGGGCACCCTCATGTCAAAGGTGGTCTGAAACGGTCACTGGTTGGGTAAATGTTAGGCATAAGGTGGAGAAAGCACTTTAAATTAGGAGTCACCGAATATAGGATCTACTCTGGCTCTATCCTTAACTGCTCTTGGGCTTTGGTTTCCAATGAGCTCAAGTGTGTAAGTTGTGTCAAGTAATTCCTAGAATTTCTTATGTTTCTAAAAGTCCATAAATTGGTGAAGTCTGTGATATGTGAATCTGAGGTGTGTCTGTATCCTAGAGTGACTACTGTATCATGTTTTACATTATATTCTACAGAAGACACCATCCTGAATTTTTGAGTTCTGTCTCAGGAAGATTGGATAGCCCTATGTCTCATTCAACATGACCTTGTGCATCTTTTCCCCATTCTTCAGCCATATTTGTTTGCACCAGGAGTGGAAATCTATCTCATGGTGGGCTGCCTGTTAGATTCTCTTGCCAGATATTTGGGATTAGAATATAGAAAATCTAGTTAACAGACCGTGATGCTGGACCTCAAAGGTCACCATGTAGGTACTTGGAGGCTGAAGGTACCATTTTGCAGAAGCCATCATGAATCATGTGAAAGCAAAGTGAAAGAAGGAAATCTGGGATAGGTTTGATGGAGAGAGAAAGGAAAAGCGAAGGGGAGGGAAAGATGGAGAAAGTAACTTCTTAGGTCATTCTCTGTTCTAATTATCTGCAGGCCTTGTTGTTTTTTTCTATATTTGAGTTCTGTGAGATTTCCCTGCCTTCTTTTTTACCTAAAGCAGATTTAAATGGATTTTCTGTTCTTTATGTGCAAACTTGCCCTAAGACATATGGTAACACAGACTAGAAAGTGGTTTACTAGATTGGGAATTCTTTAATGGCAGGTATTTTGTTTATTTTATTTTATTTTGTTTTGTTTTATTTTGTTTTATTTTGCTTTGTTTTGTTTTATTATTTTGTTTCTTTGCAGTGGAACCCTTTCTTCTAATGAAATTTTTTATGTTTCAAGTTTTTATTTAAATTCTATTCTATTTAACAGTATGGAGACCCATCAAAAAGTTAAAAATAGAGCTACCTTATGATCCAGCAATTGTACTACTAGGTATTTACCCAAAAGATACACAAACACTGATTCAAAGGGGCACATACACCCCAATGTTTATAGCAGCATTATCAACAATAGCCAAATTATGGAAAGAGCCCAAATGTCCATTGACTGATGAATGGTTAAAGATGTGGTATATATAATGGAATATTACTCAGCCATCAAAAAGAATGAAATCTTGGGGTGCCTGGGTGGTTCCATTGATTAAATGTCCGACTTCGGCTCAGGTCATGATCTTGAGGTTCACGAGTTCGAGCCTCACATTGGGATCTCTGATGTTAGCACTGAGCCCACTTTGGATTCTCTGTTCCCCCCTCTCTCTGCCCCTCCCCTACATGTGCTCTCTCTCTCTCTCTCTCTCTCTCTCTCTCAAAAATAAAAAATAAACATTAAAAAAAGAGAATGAAATCTTACCATTTGCAATGTTGTGGATGGAGCTAGACATGCTAAGGGAAATAAGTTAGTCAGAGAAAGACAAATACCATATGATTTCACTCATATGTGGAACTTCAGAAACAAAACAGATGGACATAGGGGAAGGGAAAAAAAGAGAGGGAGGCAAACCTCTTTTAAGTATAGAGAACAAACTGAAGCTTGCTGGAGGGGAGGTGGGCAGAGTATGGGCTAAATGAGTATTAAGGAAGGCACTTGTGATGAGCACTGGGTGTTATACGTAACTGATGAATCACCAAATTCTACTCCTGATACCAATATTACATTATATGTCTTGTTCCCTTTTGAAATAAGCTTTTGGCTCAGCTCTCTGCACAAAGTAGGTACCCAATGAATTTATACTGAAATGACATAGAAATCATATATTTGTTTAAGAATAGTGCCATTGATGGCATTTATATAAAAAGGATTAATTATAATAGATAATTATGTTTCAGGAAGCATTTCTTTTGGTCCTCCCAATTGGGAAAGAAACACTACTGAGTGCTGTCTTCACGGTATCTCCAGGATCCATTCAGGACCTAGCTTACTATAGGCTTTATTTTAAAATGTCTGTTGGGTTGAATGGCCCAGGAATGTGGCCAATTCTGTGGAGATATAAAAAGAGATATAATTTATAGTTGCTCTACATAAGCAGCTTGCAGTGTAGTTGGGAAGATACAAGGAAAAAAATCCATGGTGATTTGCAATGGATTTCACACAGCCGGGAGAATGGAAGGTCAGCAAGGTCTAACGTATTTAGAGAAGGTTTGTAGATGAACAGAAGGTTGAGTTGAGAGGTTGGGATATGGCAAGGCAGAGATAGGTGGGAATGAGGAGAAAGGGCTAAACCAAGGCATGGAGGCAGTATTGAGCATTGTGAGCACGTGAACTTACAAATAAATGATTTCTATTAAGAGATTTGAGACATAATGCCCAAATATGGAGGTAATAAAGGGTTATGACTCAGAGTGCTGACTCTGAATTTGGACTTTCCAGATTCAAATCCCAGCTCCACACCACTCCTGTCATTTAACTGGCTTTGTGATGTCAGGCAATGTATTTAACCTTTCTGTGCCTTGGTCTCCTCATCTGTAAAACTGAGGGTAATGATAGTATCCATCTCATAGAGGTGTTGTGAGAATTAAAGGGGATACAGTTTGTAAAGTTCTCAGCAAGCACTGAATCAATGTCAGCTGTTACTATCTGTTGTTGCACTAGATATCTGGTGGCAAGATCCAACTAAAAGAATCACCCTATTAATTTTGAACTGCCAGATCAAATAGCAAATCTCTTAGCCATTTGGCAAGCCAGTGACTGTCTGAGTTGCTACTGAATTTGTGGAGCACTGGTAGGGACTGTTTTATGGTAGGAAAGCACATTGAATGTGCAGAACCCAGTGGAATTTGTGAGTGTTGGTGGAGGGCTTTGGACTTGGTTGGAGAGATGTTAGGGCACAGCTGCTTTTCCTGAGCAGGGAAGTGATAAGACAAAAGTGAGAGAAGGAGAGACAGGAATAGGAGGTGCAGCGAGGACGTGTGAGGGGCTATTGCAGTAATTCAGGTGTTAGGTGACAAAGGCCAGGCATGGGGCTGTGGCTGTGAGATGGAAATGTGGTGGGAAGACTGAGAGACTCTTCAAAGGAATGTGTCTACTTCTCATCACCTTCACTGCTGCCACCCTGGTCCAGTTCACCATCATCTCTTGTGTGGATTATTGCAGCCTCTTCCTAACCTCTCTCTGCTTCTGGTCTGGCCTCCTGCAGTCTTATCTCAACACAGCCACTCCTTCACACAAACATCCATCAGCTCCCACATCACTCAGAGGACAGGCTGAACCCCTCACTGGGATCTATAAGGGTTGCACTGTTGGGCTCCTGCTACCTCAGGCTTCATCCGTGCTCCCTACTCCACACATCCACATGTCCGCTCTACTCCACAGGGCTGCCACCCTTGCTGTTCCTCAGATACATCAGACCTGGTCCTGCCTTAGGGAACTTGCCTGTGTCTGTTCTTCTCCTACGTATCTGCAGAGCTAATTCCTTCACCTCCTTTAGGTCTGTATCCAAATGTTGCTTTCTTAGTGACATGCTTCTTGGCCATCCTTCTGAAAACAGCCACTCTCCTCCACCTTGGCACTCCACCACTCCCTTATTTTGCTTGGCTTTTCTTTCCCTTATCACCCCTGACATGATTTCTTTGTCTGTTCATTGTCTAATTCTCCACTGGGATGTTAGCCCTTTTGAGCTCTCAAAAGTCGTATTTTTGACTATCTTTTTCAGGACCTAGAACAGTGCCTGGCATGGAGTAGGTGCTCAATAAATGTGTTGAATGAACATGTGAGTAAAAAGCAATCAGATTTGTTGTGCCAGCACAGTGTTGGGTGTCCCCTCAGAAGCTGATGCATTTGCTTTCTGCAATGACCCTGTTCTCATTGTCTTATAAATGATGATATTGAGGCACAGAGATAGGGGGGAACCAAGGACACAGTGCTGGTAAGTGACACAGTCAGGGGTTGTGTCCATTCTTCTGGCCTTGGCTCTTGCCATTGTTTTTCATTGTTAAGATGAGATGAGGAAAGAGAGGTCAGTAAGTCCAAGGCTTCTAGCCCTCAACAATGGAAGAGCATCAGAACTGGCAACAGAAATGAGAATGAGGATATATGTAGCAAGGAGTGAGGATATGTTGGACCAAGTAAATGTTTAGAGGGAAATCCTTAATCTTAAGTAGGGTGACTAAATAATATATTGAGTAAATCATATTGTCTGAGACCCTTCTGAGGGTGAAAGTAGGCACTATTAACAATTAAGCTGGAATGACAGACATAAATTGGGACTGTCCCAGCAAAAGGGAACAAGAGCTTACCCTGGATTTAGGGGATTGGAGAGTTGGTGAGACATCATGGCTAAAGATTTGGGTGTCTCCCTTCAAAAAGGACAAGTGGAAGCCGTGAGGATGCAGGGTCTCACCATCAGGTCAAGGGAAGAAGAGGATGTCAAGGCCAACTTCAAGGCTGTCCCACAGACAACAGTTGTAGGAGAAAGAGGAGTCTGTGAAAGACAAAGAAGAACCAAGAGAAGAGAGGCACAGAGGTCAGGAGGAGCTGTGGACAGGAAGGAGGGGAAGTGGGTGGAGGCTACATTTTACAGGGCAACTTAAAAGTAGGTCAGCTGGCACTTGGCAACAGAAATGAGATTAGAGAATCACTTGCTTTTTGATTTTGTAACAATATCTTCATCTGTCTCAACAAAGTGCTAAAAGGCATTTAATCAAAGTAGATTAAAATTAATTTTGATTTGAGGACTTTTTTCTGCTACTGCCCTCATTATATTTTGAGATGCTATGGGTGCTTTCAAAGACTGGATCAGGAATGAGAGTTTGGTGCCCCAGCCTGAAGTTTTCTGGTGCCTCTGCAAGGCCTGAGTCACTAAAAGATCCTATATTTAGAGTGTCATTGACACAGATAAAACCTGGGCCCTGGTTGGAAGATACAAAAGCAAAGGGGGATACTTTTTGTGATTTCTTTGGGGTCAGGAAGATTAAAAATTGAGTTTCTAGGCTTAATAGGTAATATTGTCTTAAATCTGTTTTTTTTTTAATATTTTGTTTTTGAGAGACAGAGAAAGAGAGAGAGAGAGAGAGAGAGAGAGAGAGAGACACAGAGCAGGAGCGGGGGAGGGGCAGAGAGAGAGAGGGAACATCGAATCGGAAGCAGGCTCCAGGCTCTGAGCTGTCAGCACAGAGCCCGACGTGGGGCTTGAACTCAGAAACTGTGAGATCATGACCTGAGCTTGAAGTCAGACGCTTAGCCGACTGAGCCACCCAGGCGCCCCTAAATCTGTTTTTTGTTTTTTTTTTTGGTAGAGTAGAAATTTTCATGACCTCCTTATCAGTTTAAGCAGATGTTTTCCTACCCTAACCTGTTAACATCAGTGAAGGAAGGCTGTGTGTGTGTGTGTGTGTGTGTGTGTGTGTGTGTGTGCGCGCACATGCAAGTAGGGGTTGGGGGATGGGGAGGCCAGCAAACAAACAAAACCCTAGTTTAAAAACATTGAAATGATGAGAAAGAATGAAATCTGGCCATTTGTAGCAACATGGATGGAACTGGAGAGTATTATGCTAAGTGAAATAAGTCAGGCAGAGAAAGACAGATACCATATGTTTTCACTCATATGTGGATCCTGAGAAACTTAACAGAAGACCATGGGGGAGGGGAAGGGGGGAAAAAGTTACAGAGAGGGAAGGAGGCAAACCATAAAAGACTCTTAAATACTGAGAACAAAGTGAGGGTTGATGGGGGGTGGGGGAGAGGGGAAAGTGGGTGATGGGCATTGAGGAGAGCACCTGTTGGGATGAGCTCTGGGTGTTGTATGGAAACCAACTTGACAATAAATTGTATGAAAAAAAAAATAAAAATATTGAAGTGATGGCATTGGCAAAAATGCTGGTGGAGAATATCTAACAATGGAGTTGTTTAGTAACTGGTGGTCTGTCACGTAATGGTTAAGAAGTGAGAGTGAGGTCACTAATCTCAATATTTTTGTGTACCCAGACTTGTTATAACGTCCACTTGGCTCTGGCCAGAAGGGGTCTTTTCCAGGTAAAGTATGTGTGACTAGCACATTGTTTAGGGTTCTCAGTTTATTAGACAGTGAAGGCACATGACCAGGGCTCTGGGAATAGAATCTAGCCTTTGCATTCTCTGAAAGCCAATATTAGTAGCTGTGTTGGGCAGCAGCATTAGACAGAGGATACACAGCAGGCCTTCCTCATCGTTGCTTTTTATCACAGCAAAAGTGTTACTGGGCTGAAATCACCATGGCACACAACTCCTGGAAACCAAAAGGAATAACATCTCACAGGAATTCAAAAGGAAGAAAGTCATTAACATTGAGCCAAAGCCTGCTGGCATGCATCACAGAAATCAAATAGATATAGAGGGCTCCCCTGAGAGGGGAAAATGCATGACTCCAGGCTACCACTGCACAAGAAGCTGATATCAATACCTGAATACTGGTTTTTCACAGAAGCCATCCGTCTGTAGCTGGTTTTCATGCCAAATCTGATGAATGTGTGCAGGCAAGGCTGACCTTGAGTAGAATAAGGGAGCAGGAGTTTGTTTTGGCACACCACTCCCCTCTGCCCTTCTCACCCCCTCCCTAACAATGGAGTCCCCTTACGGAGCTTCTTGGAAGATTTTGCATGCAAAGCGATAATTTCTTAGAGATCTATGGTACCATATCAATTGTGTTCAATATTCCTCTCTTTTTCCCTTTTATCACCTCCTTCCTTCCTCCTCTCCTTGTTTCCATCTGTTTTATTTCAGTGGCTTCTCTTTTTCCTTCTCTTTCGTCATTCTTCTTTCCCTTTCCTGAGATATGAAACTGGGACAGAGAAAAAGAGAGAGTAGACTGGGCAGGAGGGTCATCTGTTCTCTGTAGATTGTAATTCTGAAATGTTTGTTGATCCAGGGATTTCTTAATATTGTTGGTGTTTGTTTTCTTCTCATAGGGTTGTTGGAAGGATTAAATGTGAAGTATTTAATCCGGTGCCTGGCATGCAGTAAGGTCTCAATAAATAGTACTTGTTATTAGTATTTAAAAGTTTGCCCTTGAAATAAATACCTTCAGGTCAAGGGCATCCCGTTTAGGTGGGGATTTCTTCATTTTTCTCAAGATGTTCCTTTTCTGAAAATTCTTTCAAGGTAATTACATGTATATGTGCACGCTCTTTCTCTCTCTCTCTCTCTCACACCCACACCCACCCTTTGAAGAAGGGGTACACTGCAGAGAAAAGCTAATGCTTCACTGTGGCCTAGTAAAAGGCTTTCAAAAGTTTTTGACTGTCACAATGGTTACCCACAGATACATCTATATAAAACAGAAAACAAATTTTCAATAAATAATACTTGTCTTCATTCCTTGCACTACCGTGTTCTGCTCTCTTCTATTCTCTTTCATTAAAAAATGTGGACTGTCGCATGCTAAAGTAATTTCATGATCCATAATGGGTGTCACCGCAGTCAGAGGAATCGAGGTCTAGTTGATATGTGGGACTTTGCTGGATGTCACCAGCTCTGTCCTGGCCTTCGGTCTACCACATCTACCCTGACTCTCTAGATTTGTGGTATTTTCTGTTCTTCCCGTTCCCCGTTCTGTCTTCCCAGTTAAGAAACAGCAGATTAGAAATGCCTTTTCTATCTTTTTCTTTCCTTCCCTTCCCATATCTCCTTTTACCCCCTTCTTCCTCCATGATCTCTTTCACCCCCTCGCAAGAAATGGTCATTCTTAACTGCTGCTTATTGAATAATGATGATGATAGTAATAATGACAATGATAGTAATAGTCACAAAGATGGATGGCGAACATTCATTTCACACTTGCTTTGTGTCAGACACTCATCTAAATGCTTTACAAATTTTAACTCATTTACTACTCATAACCACCCTATGCGGCAGACTATTCTATAATTATTCTGAAGAAAGCATTACCTGGACTCTTCCTCCAACATCTATTCAAGAATCAGACTTGCATATTACGGAATCCGGGTTAAATACTTAACTAAATAGGAATGATGATATTATGGAACAAACAATTTGTTTTCATAAATCCTGATCTGAAAACAATAGCTAAAGATAATGACCACAAACCTACAATCAGTAAACTTGAAGCTTGGTATGTTGCTGTGCTTGGGCTGAAATTATTCCTGATATATTGCAAACTGAAGAAGGAAAACATTATAAAAATTTAGTCACATGTAAACATCCACCCAGAGAAAATTTCTGTAGCGTTTGTCATTTTAATGGTCTGTTTGGTAATTAATTTTTAAAAATTTAACAAGTAACCAATTTTCTCTGATCACAAAAATCTGTTAAAATTCTGGAGCATGCAGTCAAATGTAAAAATGAAAATAAAAATGACCCCAAATCTCATGACCCCAAATTCCATCACCCAAAGACAGCAGCTATTCACATTTTGGTGTAGTGTGAGCATGTTAGGCCTTCAGACATGTTTGGCTGGGCATGCACATTGTTTTAAAGTGTTTTTTATATAAAAACCTAGACTTCCAGCATCTCTTGAAAAAGAATCAAGATCTGACAACACTGGGCTCACATTCTTGCAGGGCAACAGTGGAGGGAGCTGAGAAGCAGCTGCCCCTCCCAGCAGGGTAGGGCATACCTGTTTCATCTGTCCCTGTCCCTGTCCCTGCCCTCCCCCCCCCCCCCCCCCCCTTTGTCTTACCTTGGTCAGTTTCATTCATTTGTTATTTTCAAGCCCTGGAGGGCATTTGAGTTTTCTCTCTTTTTGTTTTTGAAAACAGTTTTTACCCAAAATTTTAGGGATAAAGCTGTACTTTTTGTCGGTGATGGTGGTGGTAACAAAGGGTGAGGGTAGGTAGGGGGTGGCCTCTTGCTAGAGAAGGTGGGAGAGCACCTCCTAGATTCTGCTTTTTGCCTCCTGGTATATCTGAAACAAGTTCTACATCCAGAGGATAAATTTCCTTTCATACCTCCAGATCTATTCTCCATCTTATTTATACAACTCTGGCCATATTCTTATGAACTGATAAAACTGATTTTATTATGCTAAGAAAGTATCAACTCCCTCTTTGCTTTCATACATTGCTTAACAGTAAAGAGAGCCTGGTAAGACCCAAATCACTTCTCCTTAGACCCTTGGTTTCCCTTTAGGCCTAGGTCTTTGCATTTGATCCAAACACAATGACATAGTAAACATTTTCTCACATCATTCAAATTATTCAGGAAAATAAATTTTAGTGGATGAACAATGTCCCATTATATGGATGTATCACATTTTCCTGACCTTCTTTTCTAATGGGTAAGGGCGTAGTGAGAGGTGGGTCCAGTGGAAGATATGTCCCTTATGGAGAAGAGAGGAGACAGGACATGGTGAGGACAGGGTACCAATAAAGGGATTCTAGAATTGGTGACTTTAAGAGACAGAGGTCTCAGATGAGCAGAAAGTCCAAAAATGAGACTTCCCAAATTAACATGTTAGATGATAAGCGGAGGTCAAGACGCCCTGTCTTAAACCTGCAAGGAGGTCAGGAAGCAGATGACCAAGGAGTGAGGAAGCCAATGGATGGGAAAGTGAACCTGTAGTAATCACTGAGCACTGGGTGCAGTAATAATGCAGTCATTTGCATTTTTGGTTTTGTTTTTCTTTCTTTTTAATGTTTATTTATTTTGAGACAGAGATAGAGAGCACATGTGAGCTGTAGCTCTAGTGGGGAAGGGGCAGAGAGAGAGAGACAGAGAGAGAGAGAGAGAGAGAGAGAGAGAGAGAGAGAGAGAATCCCAAGTAGGCTCTGAATTGTCCGTGTGGAGCCTGATGCAGGGCCTGAACTCACAAACCGTGAGATCATGACCTAAGCCAAAACCAAGAATCGATGCTTAACCTACTGAGCCACCGAGGTGCCTCTGTTTTGTTTTTCCTTTTAAATGATTCCCATTCCTGCTAGCAAAATTTCAGGGGGCTGATGCAGTGTATACAATAATTTATCTAACCTGAAGTTGAACATTTAGGTGTTTCCAATTTTCCACTTTTATAAATAATGTTGTGATGAAAGTCTCACTGCATAAAACTCTATCTTTTGGGTTATCACTTCAAGATAGATTTGCAGAAATAGGAGTATTTATTCTTTTTAAGGATGTTGGGATAAGGGCGCCTGGCTGGCTCAGTCAATGGAGTGTGCGACTCTTGATCTCAGGGTTGTAGGTTCAAGCCCCACATTGAGTGTAGACATTACTTAAAAATAAAATCTTAAAAAAAGAATATTGGGATATATTGGCAAAATGTTTCATTTATACTCCCATCAACAGTGTTTCTGTGTTCTGCTTTGGCCTCTTCAAATTAACTTGGTCTACTCACATAAATCTTTGAATGAAGAATTGCCACTGGTGTCTGTACTCCATATCTGGAATTTTTCTAGGCCACTGGCTTTCAAATTTTTTTGACTGTGACACATAGTAAGAAGTAAATTTTACCAAGTGACTCAATACAGTGAGTTACATAACTGAAACAAATGTTTCACAGAACAATCACTTGCCCTTCCTCTGTGTGATGTGCTCTGTTAAGTGCATTCTGTTCTTTTTTTATTAAAAAAATTAATGTTTATTTATTTTTGAGAGAGAGACAGAGTGCAAATTGGGGAGGGGCAGAGAGAGAGAGGGAGACACAGAATCTGAAGCAGGCTCCAGGTTCTGAGCTGTCAACACAGAGTGCCATGTGGGGCTCGAACTCATAAATGGTAAGATCATGACCTGAGCTAAAGTCGGATGCGTAACTGACTGAGGCACCCAAGTACCCCAAGTCAATTCTCTTCTAATTTAATTTTTAAAATAAGCTCATCATAACCCATTGGGTTATTACTTTTAGTTTGAAAAATATCATTCTAGGACAATTTCTGTTTCACAACTTGACTTAGGACTTTAGCCTCTCTCTTTCCCTACTCACTTAGGCCCCAGAGTTCGTTCTTCAACAGTCCCTTCAAATTAATGAGCTGTTCTGGATTTGCTCTCCTGGATTTGACCATTACCATCTTCTGAGGCATGAATTCCAGATTGCACTCTTTGTCCTGGGCCCCCAGCCCCTGTTGTGCCCCATCCAGCTTCCTTGGGACCTGTCCTGGCTGGAATGATCTACTCTCAACAGGGATGGTGTTGCAGACTATGAGTATGGAGTTCTCTCTTGTCCAGCAAGAGAGCAGACACAGAATTGAATACGAGAGGCCAATATTTGGGAGGAGACAAGAGCCCCAACAGGGGTTTCATCTCTGTATTTATTGAGCGCTCAAGATCTTACACACGTGGTGAATGTGAAAATAAGATCTTACACACGTGGTAAACATGAAGAAAACAATCAGATAGTAATCATTAAATTGTGTGTACAAGAAAAAAGGGTCTGGGGGACAAGTGGTGTTCTTGATCAAGGTACATTGGCATCAGATGGAAAGTAATTTCCTGAAGGTGATATAACAAGTTACTCGTGATCCCACCACAATATCTCACTAGCGAACCTCAGACATTTTCTCCTGGTGGTGACCGCTTTCCACCCTAAGCTTTTTTCTAACCCATTTATGTAAGTAGAACCCATTTCCCTATAGGATGGGACATGTGAGAGGAAATGAGAGTTCCCATCACACTGTACACAACACTGAGCACCATCACTAAAAAATAAAGGTCTTGCCTAGACCCCTCTCACCCCAGATATCCACATGTGGACACTCTCATTTCCTTTAGTCTCTGGAAATGTCACCTCCCCAGAGATGTCTTTCCTGACTATGGCATCTCAAATAGAATCCTGGCCACTCTCTGTTCCCTCCCTTTGCTCTAGATTTCCTTTGTAGCTTTTATTGAGGGTCTGGCTATATCTTGTTTGAAATCATAGAATATAAAGGCAAGGAGAGGTTTAGAGGCCAGATCTGGCTCAACCCCCTAATTTTAAAGGGAAGAAATGCAAGCTCAGAGAGGTAAGAAAATATTTCATGGCAACCTAGCTTATTTGTGGCAAAGATGAACTAGAAACCAGATCCTTGGATACTTGTTGGTTCTTCACTGCTTTATGGTACTGTCCATGCTGTGGTCTTTATGATGAGGTTACTGGGGGACAATTTTTGTTTTATAAGAAGCTCTTGAATGCACTGTGTTAGACTACATTAAATTCAGTAGTAAACTGTAGTGTGAAAATCTACTAATGTTTCTTACTGGAAGCATAAATTACTTACTCCAAAGGGCTTTAATCTCCTTAAATAGAATTTTCAGCATCAGCGTTCGTACTCCTTGGTCTTCTTCTCCCCTGATCTCCTTTCAAAAGGTTTTATTTTACACAGAAGAAAACTGAGGCATAGAGAGGTAAGTAAGTAACATAGATACCACCCCAATTAAGCTAAACTACAATAGCAAAGGGAAAGTGTTAAGTATAGAGATCTAGAAGACTGAGGTTGGTAGCCAGAAATTCCTTATAGGCAAAGACTTGAGTTTAAGGCTCCAACAAGGTACAAGGTTTAATGACAAATGGTATCAGGAGAAGGAGATAAGGCTTGTGTCACAGGGTTTGATGAAAAAGAGAGAGGGTCTACACAGCAGCACAACTAGTATACAATGTTGATTCTGGGAAGAACTGTACAGACTAGGAGGTAAGGTTGGCTGGACATCCAGTTCTCTGATGGAAATTTTGTGCCTCCAGCAGCTAGGTCTTTGGGGGAGTTCTAGAAGCTCTTCCGTGTAGTACTTTCCTATACCAAACACCTCCCACCTTACCCAAGTGCAAAAATGTCAGTGATTGGTAGAAATGTTTATTTTTTACTTTTTAATTTGTCAGTGCTGAATCTATTCACTATCTCTTGGCAATGACATTAATATTTTTCTTTTGGGGAATGACTTATCTCTTACTAGTAGCATTCTGGTGGGAACTGTTAACTAAGATACCCTGATCACCCTTGGTCAAGGGGCAGGTGTAAGATCTGAGTGAACATGGGTGTTCCTCCTCAAACTGAGTTTTGATTAGTGTACAAATAGATTGGAAACAGTTGAAAGTCACTTATTCCAGTGGCAACACTTTGTCTAGACTATTGCAATATGCCTGCTGTAGAGACCCTGAAATAGTCTTGCTTTTTGTCCTCTGCTGGGCCTGTTCTCCAGCCTTCCCTTTGATTTTGTGAAATCTCCTATATCCTTCTGGTAATTTTTTGCTTTTGCTTTTGCTTAAATTAGCCAGAGTGGATTTCTGACACTGACAACTAAGAATCTGGAGTAGCGCAGTGTGCAGTCCGACCAGGGAATTCCAATCACCTCTCATTTTTCATTTTCTTTATTTTTTTATTTTTTTAAGTTTTGATTTAAATTCCCATCAGCTAACATGCAGTGTAATGTTAGTTTCAGGTGTGGAACTTAGTGATTTAACACTTCCATGCCTCACCTGGTGCTCATCACAAGTGCGCTCCTTAATCCCCATCACCTATCTCACCCCTCCCCCCAACCCTCCCCTCTGGTAACCAGCAGTTTGTTCTCTATAGTTAAGAGTCTGTTTCTTGATTTTCCCCTCTCTTTTTTCCCCCTTTGATCATTATTTTGCTTTTTAAATTCCACATATGAGTGAAATCATATGGTATTTGTATTCCTCTGACTGACTTACTTTGCTTAGCATAATATTCTCTAGCTCCATCCATGTTGTTGCAAATGGTAAGATTTCATTCTTTTTCATGGCTGAGTAATATCTCTGCAAATCAACCAATGTGACACACCCACATTAATAAAAGAAAGGATAATACTACCCAAAGCAATCTACATATTCAGTGCAATCCCTATTAAAGTAACACCAGCATTCTTCACAGAGCTAGAACAAATAATCCTAAAATTTGTATGGAACTAGAAAAGAGCCCGAATAGCCAAAGCAATCTTGAAGAAGAAAACCAAAGCAGGAGGCATCACAATCCCAGACTTCAAGCTATACTACAAAGCTGTAATCATCAAAACAGTATGGTACTGGCACAAAAACAGACACTCAGATCAATGGAACAGAACAGAAAACCCAGAAATGGACCCACAAATGTATGGCCAACTAATCTTTGACAAAGCAGGAAAGAATATCCAATGGAATAAAGACAGTCTCTTCAGCAAGTGGTGCTGGGAAAACTGGACAGCGACATGCAGAAGAATGAACCTGGACCACTTTCTTACACCATACACAAAAATAAATTCAAAATGGATGAAAGACCTCAATGTAACACAGGAAGCCATCAAAATCCTCAAGAAGAAAGCTGGCAAAAACCTCTTTGATCTTGGCCGCAACAACTTCTTACTCAACACGTCTCTGGAGGCAAGGGAAACAAAAGCAAAAATGAACTACTGGGACCTCATCAAAATAAAAAGCTTCTGCACAGCAAAGGAAACAATCAGCAAAACTAAAAGGCAACTGACAGAATGGGAGAAGATATTTGCAAATGACATATCAGATAAAGGGTTAGTATCCAAAACCTATAAAGAATTTATCAAACTCAACACCCAAAAAACAAATAATCCAGTAAAGAAATGGGCAAAAGACATGAATAGACACTTCTCCAAGGAAGACATCCAGATGGCCAACTGACACATGAAAAAATGCTCCACATCACTCATCATCAGGGAAATACAAATCAAAACCACAATGAGATACCACCTTACACCTGTCAGAATGACTAAAATGAACAACTCAGGCAACAACAGATGTTGGTGAGGATGCAGAGAAAGAGGATCTCTATTGCATTGTTGGTGGGAATGCAAGCTGGTGCAGCCATTCTGGAAAACAGTATGGAGGTTCCTCAAAAAACTTAAAATAGAACTACCCTACAACCCACCAATTGCACTACTAGGCATCTATCTACGGGATACAGGTGTGCTGTTTTGAAGGGACACATGCACCCCATGTTTATAGCAGCACTATCAACAATAGCCAGAGTATGGAAAGAGCCCAAATGTCCATCGATGGATGAATTGATAAAGAAGATGTGGTATATATATATATATATATATATATATATATATATATACACACACACACAATGGAGTATTACTTGGCAATAAAAAAGAATGAAATCTTGCCATTTGCAACTACGTGGATGGAACTGGAGGGTATTATGTTAAGTGAAATTAGTCAGAGAAAGACAAAAATCATACGACTTCACTCATGAGGACTTTAAGAGACAAAGCAGATGAACATAAGGGAAGGGAAACAAAAATAATATAAAAACAGGGAGGGGAACAAAACAGAAGAGACTCATAAATATGGAGAACAAACTGAGGGTTGCTGGAGGGGTTGTGGGAGGGGGGAATGTGCTAAATGGGTAAGGGGCACTAAGGAATCTACTCCTGAAATCATTGTTGCACTATATGCTAACTAATTTGGATGTAAATTTAAAAAAATAAAAAATTAAAAAAATAAAAAAATAAAAGAAAGGATAAGAACACAATTCTTTCAACAGATGCAGAAAAGCATTTGACAAAGTGCAATATCCATTCATGACAAAAACCCTCAACAAAGTAGGATTAGAGGGAACATACCTCAACATTATAAAGGCCATATACGAAAACCCATAGCTAATATCATCCTCAATGGGAAAAACTGAGAGCTCTTTCTATATGGTCAGGAAGAAGACAGGGATGTCCACTCTCACCACTGTTATTTAACATAATACTGGAAGTCCTAACCATAGCAATCAGACAAAAAGAGAGATAAGAGACATCCAGATCAGCAAGGAAGAAGTCAAACTTTCACTATTTGCAGACTACATGATACTCTATATAGAAAACCTAAAAGACTCCCAAGAAATCACTAGAACTGATATATGAATTCAGTAAAGTCACAGGATATAAAATCAACATACAGAAATATGTTGCATTTCTATACACCAATAGTGAAGCAGCAGAAAGAGAAACCAAGGAATAATCGCATTTACAATTGTACCAAAAAACGTAAGACACCTAGGAATAAACCTAGCCAAAGAGGTGAAAGATCTGTAATCTGAAAACTATAAAACACTGATGAAAAAAATTAAAGACAACACAAAGAAATGGAAAAACATTCCATACTCATGGATTGAAAGAACAAATATTGTTGAAACGTCTATACTACCCAAAGCAATCTACACATTTAATGCAATTCCTATCAAAATACCAAAAGCATTTTTCACGAAGTTAGAACAAACAATCCTAATTTTGCACAGACCTACGAAAGACTCTGAATAGCCAAAGCAACCTTGAAACAGAAAAACTAACCACCTCTTTCTACCAAAACTATACTATGGGGCATATCAATAAACATTTGTTTATCTGCGGTGTGCCAGGGGATATGCAGGGGTTTTTATCTGTGTTATCTAATTTGACCCTCATAATAATACCACAAGAGAGAAATTGTTATCTAATTTGTTTCCAATTTTAAAACTGTGGTGTAGGGGCGCCTGGGTGGCTCGGTCGGTTGAGCCTCTGACTTCAGCTCAGGTCACGATCTTGCGGTCCGTGGGTTCGAGCCCCGCGTCGGGTTCTGGGCTGATGGCTCAGAGCCTGGAGCCTGCTTCCGATTCTGTGTCTCCCTCTCTCTCTGCCCCTCCCCCATTCATGCTCTGTCTCTCTCTGTCTCAAAAATAAATAAACGTTAAGAAAATTTAAAAAACAACTGTGGTGTAATACACACAATATAAAATTTACTATTATAGCCATTTCTTAAGTGTATAGTTCAGTGGTATCAGATACATTCATATTTTGCAACAATTGCCACCATCCATCTCCAAAATTGTAAATTGTTTCATCTTACAAAATTGAAACTCTATATCATTTAAACAATAACTCCTCGTTACCCCATCTCCCAGCTCCTGGCAACCACCATTCTAATTTTTGTCTCTATTATTAAGTATCTCGTGTAAGTGGAATCGTATGGTATTTGTCTTCTTGTGACTGGCTTTAGCACAATGTTCTCAAGGCTCATCCATGATGTAATATGCGTCAGAATTTCCCTCGTTTTTGAGGACGGATAATATTCTATTGCATGTATATACTACGTTTTGCTTATAATTCATTTATCCATCAATAGACACTTGGGTTGCCTCTATGTTTTAGTTATTAGAAATAATGCTGCTATATTATAAATAATGCTGCTATAAACATGTATATACACATACCTCTTAGAGATCTATTTTCAGTTCTTTTCAGTATATACTCAGAAATTGAATTGTTCGGTCATATGGTAATTTTATTTTTAAATTTTTGAGGAGTTGCTATAGTGTTTTCCACAGTGGTTGAACAATTTTACCTTCCCACCAACACTGCACAAGGATTCCAGTTTTCAGTGTCTTTACCAACACTTGTTATTTTCTGTTTTTGTGATAGTAGCCATCCTAATGGATATGAGATGGTAGTTGTTATTTAATTTTAGATGCCAATACTGAGGGTATGAAAATTGCCCAAGGTCACAGAGCTTGTAAGTAGCAGAGTTGGGATTCCAATCCATGCCCAGTGGTATTTCAATGTGTCTATCTGTTCCTTTTCCTTTTTCTCAACTATAATATTTCTGTTAGAAAACCAACAGTATTCAATAGAGCTAAATTTGTTCTTTTAAAAATCTATCAGCTATTAGGAAGATTTAGGAGCCAAAAGAATTATTCCAAGTCAATATCATAGAAAGCATGTACCTGAACTCATAACAGATTCCCAAAAGATTTATTTTGTTATAGTGCTTCATAATCATAGAGATTAATCAATTCAACTTTCTCATCTTATCGATAAGAAAATGCAGGCCAGCTTTCTCTGTTGTCAAGTATTACTGAAATTACTATTTGCCAGTAGGGAAGTTTAGACTCAAATCAATTTAGTTTAGTCATGAGACAGATGAGACTGTGTAAGTTTATATGGCTCAATTAAAACCATAGAGCTGAGAGGGACCTCCACATCTTTTCTAATAATGTATCCATCTATATCTATCACAGCGAATTTAAACAATATCAGCAGCATGTCTTTTACTTTATAGCCGACTGACGAGGCAATTCACACCCTTTCTTTGTGAAGCATCACAGCGTCTTTTTTTTTCTTTTTTTTTTTTAATTTTTTTTTTTAACGTTTATTTATTTATTTTTTTTTTTTTAAATTTTTTTTTCAACGTTTTTTATTTATTTTTGGGACAGAGAGAGACAGAGCATGAACGGGGGAGGGGCAGAGAGAGAGGGAGACACAGAATCGGAAACAGGCTCCAGGCTCCGAGCCATCAGCCCAGAGCCCGACGCGGGGCTCGAACTCACGGACCGCGAGATCGTGACCTGGCTGAAGTCGGACGCTTAACCGACTGCGCCACCCAGGCGCCCCTTATTTATTTTTGAGACAGAGAGAGACAGAGCATGAACGGCGGAGGGTCAGAGAGAGGGAGACACAGAATCTGAAACAGGCTGCAGGCTCTGAGCTGTCAGCACAGAGCCCGACACGGGGCTCGAACCCACGGACCGTGAGATCATGACCTGAGCCGAAGTCGGCCGCTTAACCGACTGAGCCACCCAGGCGCCCCTCACAGCGTCTTTTATACCTCTCAATCTAGTAACATTTTTACATGTAAAATGTGGAGCACTTTATGTCTGTTTAAAAGCTAATATATTCTATTTAGAGATGTTTAAAATTATTATTTGTAAATTTGAAGTAAACTGAAGCATTACTAGGCAACTGAAAAGGCTGTGATAAGTAACTTCGAGTTTATTTTCACAATTAGAAATAACTTCAGCCCTAGGTTTCAAAAGTAAATAACTAGGGTTGGAAGATGGTCATGCGAGGGGGCTATTTTCTCCCAGCTGGGAAAAGAACAGTTAGAGGAGGTCTGCACAACATAGTGCAAACTTGTTAGGCTCATTTTTGGAGGTTCCACAACTCAATTCAATGTAGCAAATGTTTACTGAAAGCCTCTTTTTTATGAGCCACTAAGCAAAGAACTTTGAGAATACAAAGATAACGGGGTACAGTTCCTGATTTCAAGAAGCTTGCAAACTAGGTAGGCAGATAACAGAGGTCCACAAATACCTCATGTTCACAGAGATGCACTGTACCTGACGGGGCTCTACCTGGTTGGGGAATCACAGAAAGCTAGTGAGCTGTGTTTCGAAAGGTGAATATAATTTTGACAGGCAGGGAGAGGGGAAAGGTTATGTACCCAGAAAGTATGGTGTGAGCAGAGGCCTAAAGATAAGTAATTCTCCTATATAAACTTCCTGTTTCAAGTCTTACACACACTTTAGGACCTGTGCTCTCCTCTTTGGAATTCCCCTCATCTTTATCTCTCTGTTAAAGTCCTAACCACCAAGCACTCATATGACAATATTTCAAATGGTTTAAATAAAAAATATTTAAAAGGGTGAGGTTATTGGTAAATTTATTGTCTTCCTTTTTGTTTTGTGTGTTTCCATTTATTTGAAATAACAGGCAAATTCATAGAAATATGAGATCAGTGGTTGCCTAGGACTAGGGGTTTAGATGGTCCAATTGCTATGTTGTACACCTGAAACTAATATAACATTGTGTGGCAACTATACTCAAAAACTTTAAAAACAGCAAGGATGGGACACACTTATATACCCTGTCTGACAACAGTCGACATTCTGGGCCCATAATGCCTGTTTTGTTTTGTCTTGGTGTTTTTTTTTTTTTTTCCTTTCCTTTTTTAATGTTTGTTTGCTTATTTATTTATTTTCAGAAAACAATAGTTTAATGAAACAATGTTTGTCTTTGCTATGTGCAATGGGCTCTGGTACAATAATTTCTGTTCTTTTAAATTTTTTTCAACCTTTATAACAATTTTAAATCCCAGTTAGCTAGCATATAGTGCAATATGATTTCAGGAATAGAATTTAGTGATTCATCGCTTACATATAACACCCAGTATTCATCCCAACCAGTGCCCTCCTTAATGCCCATCACCCATCTAGCACATCCCCTGCCCATCCCCTGCCCACCCATCTAGCACATCCCCCTCTGGTAACCATCAGTTTCTTCTCTATAGTTAAGAGAATGGTTTCCTTCACTCTCTCTCTCTTTAAAAAATTGTATGTTTTAAATGATTACAATTTCAAAGTTTTCCCTAAATTTTTTTCTTGACTTTGGAAGAATCCTCTGACAATTAATTTCCTATTTTGAGAAAATATCAAGTTAATTTATCAAAATTAAATCAGTTTATTCCCTTTCTGATTTTTAAAGTTTCGTTTATCTTTGGGAATATGATTATATTACAGAAAAATTATTTTTCAAAGAAGATATAGTATATGCCTCCCAAAACCAGTTCAAATCTTTGCTCCTCATAACTATTCCTGACTAGTTAATACATGTTAATATGAGCTTCTGATTAAAGATATAGATGCATGTGTGTATATTATATAGGGGCTGTGTCCACTGAAAAAGCTTAGAAGCAATAATAGCTCAGTAGCAATGAGTACATCTAGTACACAGATGTTGCACACATATCATTTTCCACTAAATTGAGCCAAGGCTCTTTGGAGAAGATCTGGGGCAGAGAAACATAACTTAGCCTGGGTTAGCCTAGGACTTCCCAAAGTTTCAAAAAGAAAGGACATCCTCCAAGACTCCTACTGAGGAGTCAACTTGAAGGAGCACCCACTGGTTAAATCTGAGCCAATGTGGGCATTAAAAAGAAAAAGTGAACTACACATTTACCTTGTCTTTTCAGGAAGGACTGTAGTTGTTCCCTGGTTGAGGAGGGAAAGACTTTCTCCCCACAAAACACTAGATAATAAATGTTTTAATTTGAACTCTATGAAATTGTTGATATTCAACTATTTTTAATCTATAAAATTTCACCTGGTTCAACCAAATATGCAATGAAAGAATTAGAAAAATCAACATTTTCGTGGTTTGCCTCCCTCTCTGTTTTTATCTTATTACAGAGAACAAACTGAGGGTTGCTGGAGGGGTATTGGGCGGGGGGATGGGCTAAATGAGTGATGGGCATTAAGGAGGGCACTTGTTGGGATGAGCACTGGGTGTTATATGTAAGTGATGAATCACTAAATTCTACTCCTGAAACCATGATTACACTACATGTTAACTAACTTGGATTTAGATAAAAAGAAAAAAAAAAGAAAAATCAACACTTTGCAACCTCCATTGAAATAACTGGTTCAGATCATAATCCTCAATGGATGTCAAAATGATTAGGAGAAAAATTGTAGGGGTCAAAAAACATTCCCATGGTGACAAGGGTCGGCTCTTGGATTACTTGCTTATTTGTAAGTGAAAACGCCCCTTTACATCTCAGTGGTGAGATATGGCTGTTAACACTTTAACCAAGTGGTGAAACTTACAAGCTTTGCTAATGGTGAGATAACCTAACACATTGTTTCTCCTGATGTGACACCATCTGAAATTCACTACACAACGGAGGCAAAAATGTTTAAGCTGTATGTTGGTTATTCTCCATTTGCCCTTCTAAGTCCATTTGATGCCTTTCTTCATCCTGCTCTGTGTTCCTGGAGATGCCTCTCTGCAAAATGTATCAGCCAGTCTCCCTCCCATTTTGGCTTTTAATTAGATTTGGCCAATGGGGAGGCTTTGGGAGAAATTTGAAGGAGGACAGAGATGGATTGGGGGTATTTATTCTGTACCGTCTCACTCCCTGCATGGGTGCAATTTCAGTGGCTCCTATTGGGGGTCCCTCTTCCAAAGCTCCAGATCCAGCCATGCTTCGGCAGCTCCACTCCTTCTGCTGCTGTTCCAGGCCCAGGGTGGTAGTCCCCACGCATTTCACCCCCGCTGCTGTTCCCTATGCCTGCCCACTCAGCTGTAAATAGTTCCTTCACTGAACTCCCTTCAGTTAAACCCTTTGAGTTGCCATCTGCTCTGGTCAGGACTTTGATTCTGCCCAAACTGAATCAGGTCTTTATTTTAACAACAAGTCTAGAAAAACAAGTTAAACAATACCTTGAGATAACAATCAGACACATCCAGGATTTGGCACCATTTAGAAGGCAGTTGGTCTGGTGTCTTCAGAAGTCATCTTTCTAAAAAGTAGAAAAAAAATCTTCCAGATTAAAATAAGTTAAGGAGACCTAACTACCAAATGTAATGTATGAACTTGGTTTGCAAAAACCAGCTGTCATATTTTAGGGGGAAGAATTGGGAAAATTTTAATGTTGATTGGATTTTAGATGATATTAGAAAATTATTGTCAATATTCCTAGATGTGATAAAGGTATTGTACTTTTTAGCTGCATGTCCTTTTTAAAGAGGAACATGCTGAAGTAAGGGTGAAGTGTTATAATGGCTGCAACTTCCTTAAAATGTAAAGCTAAATATTTAGATAGCTAGACAATATGGCAGAATATTAACCATTGTTATATCTAACTGATGGAGATACGGTATTCATTGTACTATTCTTTTTTTTTTTTAATTTTTTTTTAACGTTTTATTTATTTTTGAGACAGGGAGAGACAGTGCATGAACAGGGGAGGGTCAGAGAGAGGGAGACACAGAATCTGAAACAGGCTCCAGTCTCTGAGCTGTCAGCACAGAGCCTGATGCGGGGCTCGAACTCACGGGCTGCGAGATCGTGACCTGAGCTGAAGTCGGCCGCTTAACCGACTGAGCCACCCAGGTGCCCCCATTGTACTATTCTTTTAACTTTTCATTACATTTGGAAATTACATAATCAAATAGTGGAAAACGTTAATAAAGAAAACAAAATTTCTAATCACTTATTCAGAGTGATTTCTTTCTCTTTTTTCTAAATGTCTATAGCTTTTCTATAGTGCTCATTTGCTTCTTATATAAGCCTCTCCAACCAGATTGTCAGCTCTTTGAAGTTAAGGGCTGAGCTCTGTGCTTCTTTTTATACTCTCCAGAGGCTTGTATAAATGTTTAATATATTTAAGCTTAACTCTTTATAAAAAACATAGGCATATGTGGTCAGAAGTTTTCAATTTCTATTTTCATTAATGTAAGGAAAAAGGCACAAGAAGTTGGATGGGATGCAGAGAAGGGCAAGCTAGACATTTTTTTATTTTTTTTTAAGAGAAGGGTTGGGAAGGTGCAAAGGGAGAGGGAGAGAGAATCTTAACCAGGCTCCACACCCAGTACAGAGCCTGACTTAGGGCTTGATCCCAAGAGAGTGAGATCATGACCTGAGCTGAAATCAAGAGTCAGATGCTTAACCAAGTGAGACACCCAGGTTCCCCTAGACACTTTCTTAAAATTAATAGACACCAGGCTTGAGATCCCTTCCTAGGGGCCATGAAAGCCACAGTGAAGGCAGACAGCATGGAGTCTGATACTTCACAATATCAGTGAAAGTTTTGCAAACTTAGACCAGCTTTTGGAAGGACTGAGTCCAAAAAAAGATTTGGGTGAGTTCAAACTTATAGTCTGTCTACTCAAGTCAGAGAGAAAACCAGGATTAGGTTAAGCCTGAATTGAGAAAAGTTAATTTTGAGTGAACTGCTTAACAAGATTTAACTCAATTCAAATTCATGTCAAAACATAAAAATTAATGTAATTCCTTCCTGATTAGTATCTAATCTCTTTGAATATGAATCTCTTTACAGAAAAAGCATTATTGAGTGGAAACAGGACAATTTCTATTCATTTAATAGTGCTTGAACAAAGCCAGGGTTCTTGGAACCACTTGGGTAAACTGTAGGCCTAAAACCTATGAAAAGTTGACTCTCAGTGGTTGCTGTTGTTTTTTCCTCTTCTAGCGAGGTAGTTCTATGCACATCTCAGGCTGTTATATGCCACATGCCCTATAAACCTGCTAGAACCTCCATGATGGGCCAAAGCTGAGAGATAAGCTCTCAATCAGCTGGATGGATGATGTGTGTATGTGCGTGCACGTGTGTGTGTGTGTGTGTGTGTGTGTGTGTGTGTGAGAGAGAGAGAGAGAGAGAGAGAGCCAGAGAGAGAGAGAGAGAGAGAGAGAGAGAGAAACAAGCCCTGCTGACTGCCCTCCCAAAGGCCATCTTCCATCTTATTTCTAGCTAAGAAAATACTGATTTTCAGGTATCAGGTGCCCCAATATGCTTCAGAGGAGTCATCATAACCTTATCTATTTGCCAACCTTTGGTTGAAACATGGGCATATGACACAATTGGGCAAAGAAGGCAGGGGTGGGGGATCTTCTGTGAGGCTTCCAGAAGGTACTCTGCTCGAAAATGATGCAATCAAGAAATAGACTCTTTCTATCTCTAGATACTACTGCATGAGGATGTGATGCAGAGTTAACTGGCTCTCCAAAACCGAAAAAGCCCTGATTTGTAATGTTTGCTCATTTTCATTTCTGTGGGGTAACTCCTCTCATAATGGCTGATTTCAGGCTACCAGTAGCTCAACAAGTGGCTGGCAAATTTAGCAAGTGGATCTCAGGAGCCAACACAAGCCTACCACGGATTCCTTAGAGCTGCTTATCCATCTTATGAAAGGAGTAGGCAACATGGCGGAGATGGTAGAGTAGAAAGACGAGAGACTCTAGGTCCTTAATGATACCTTGAGCCATGGGATTAACCAAGCCTGGAATCTTCCCAGCCCTTGACTTCCTGTTACATAAGTTAATAAACGTGCTTATTGTTTAAAGCAGGCTGAGATGGTATTTGTGTGTGGCAAACCTGGGCTTGATCTACCTGGTACAAATGTCCATGGTGTCCCATCTATGGAGAGCACAGTAGGGGCAAAACTGAGCAATGGATGACAGAAACACTAATTTAATTGATGGTCAGGAAGAGGGGGTCTTGGGGGAGGGCCATCTGGGTTGAAACAGGACTCTGGCTGTTTGCTGGCAGGGACAGGATGATGGCTGAGGCCCAGTTGGGGTGTCAATGCCCTTGCCAAGGAGGCTGAAGTTCAGGGCAATGCTCCAATGAGAGCAGGCACTGCAGTGCTAGTCAGGAAGCCAGGCAGAAGCCCAGGCCTTATAGGATAGGCCATCCTATAAGGAGCTGCACAGTACAGTGCTTTGGGTTGGGGAGGAAGGGGAGGTCTGGGAAGATGGGGCAGTAGTGTAATTCCAGAGTTTTAGCTACTTGCTCATCAGAGGGTTGGGAAATCTCCAGCAAGGCAGAGTCAGATGCTGACCAGCGGAGGCTGAAGGTTGGGGGTTTTCAATAACTGCTCTGAATCAGGCTGAGAAATGCAGAAGGAACCACAATGTTCTCCAAAGCTGTCTCAGCACATTTTCTCGGTGACGTTAAAGCAACACTGCTTACATTCCTTCCTACACCTTGCAAAGGGGCATCCCCACCCCACATATTGTCACAATCTCTGGCGTCCTTGAAATTCCCCACTCTGACTGATGTTTGGACTTATGAAGAGTGCTCTACCCTCCCTTGTTTGGGGAAATCTGTTTGCCTGCTTGTGGCAGAAGCAATTTCATTTCTGTTATGAAATGCCCCTAACTTACAGTGCGGTGTCTCCTGTTACTCATGTACTCCGTTTCTTTATTTCCTTTTCCCATCCATCTAATCTATCCACAGGCCCATTCTCCTTCAGCCCAATCCCATTCATCGAATAACTACTTAGGAAGGACTTTTATAACTCAATTGTGTGCAGGAAGTAGCTTCAGAAAGAATGAAAGCTGATGTGTCAGCAGCATTCTCTGGGGATTTCAGAACATTACTTGACTTTCCGATTTAGCTGGTAAGCCAATGGGCAGGAAACTTGGCTTCCTTTGCACTTCGTTACTGCTGGAAATCATGGTTAGTCATTTTAATTTTATTCAGTAGGGTGAGTTCTCTGACAATATCATTATCAGGGGGTAATTAAAGATGGGGTACAACAGGAGAGAAAAATCTTCAAAAGTAAAGTTCTCCCAAGTTCATATTTCTTTCCTACCTGTCTAGTAAAGCTTGGCTTGTTTAAGGAGCTCTTTCCATCTAAGTGAGATGTTTTAGAGAGTGGATAAAAGAAATGCTTTTCTGCAGTGTAAAACCTATCATGAGCAAAGTCAAAAGACAATTATAAAAAAGGGGAGATATTTGTAACTCATTTAATAGAGAGAGCTAATTCTGTATGAAAAGCTCTCACAAATCAGTAAAAGACCAAGAACCCAACAAAAAATACACAAATAGAAAGTCTATAGAAAAGGGAATACAAATGTTTAAGATATTAAAAGATAGCTAGATATTAAAAGATTCTCTTAATAATAAGAGAAACTGAAATTGTTTATATCAACACTCATTTCTCATGTAATAGGTTGGCAATGATAAGATTCACAACCCGCTGTGTTGGTAAGAGTGTGAGAAGACAGGGACTCTCATAGATGATGACTGGTGGAAAAATAAGTTGGTACAGCTTCACAAAGGGTTACTTGTAAATATCCTTCAAAATTATGTATATCTAAATTTTTGATGAGTTAAAGCTAGTTTTAGAAATTTATTCTAGGGGCGCCTGGGTGGCGCAGTCGGTTAAGCGTCCGACTTCAGCCAGGTCACGATCTCGCGGTCCGTGAGTTCGAGCCCCGCGTCAGGCTCTGGGCTGATGGCTCAGAGCCTGGAGCCTGTTTCCGGTTCTGTGTCTCCCTCTCTCTCTGACCCTCCCCCGTTCATGCTCTGTCTCTCTCTGTCCCAAAAATAAATAAAAAAAAAAAAAAAAAAAAAAAGAAATTTATTCTACAGATTTATTCATGCATGTAGGTAATAATGAGTTCACAAGGTTATACATTGTAGCATTTCAAACAGTTTATTTATCTTGAGAGAGAGTGAGAGAACATGAGCAGGGGAGGGGCAGAGAGAGAGGGAGAGAGAGGATCCCAAGCAGGCTCTGCACTGTCAGCACAGAGCCCGATGTGGGGCTCGAACTCACAAACTGTGAGATCATGACCTGAGTGGGGATCAAGAGTTAGACGCTTAACCAACTGAGCCACCCAGGCGCCCCTGTAGCATTGTTTTAATATAGAAAGATTGAAAACAATCTAAATATCTACCAATAAGGGATGATATAAATAAGTTATGGCATATCCATATAATGGACTATGATGAAGCCATTAAAAAATGAAGATATTCTTTATGTACATACATTGAAAGATCTCCAAGGTATTTTGTTAAGTGAAAAAAAAATTAAAGGAAATTGAGGAACAAATTTAGTAACAAAAGAGGAGAGAAACAATACTTATACTAGATATGTATGTATTTGCTTGTGTGTGTGTCCAGGAGGATATCTAAGAAATTTATAATATTCAGTACCTTGGTGGAGAGAAATTGGGTGCCTGGGAGATAGGGTGGGAGGGAGAATGTTTCTTTTTTTCCTTTGTGCCTCTTTTGTGCTTTTTGACAATTCAAATTAGTAAATAACATTTTTAGCAAGAGGAGTGCTCTGACACAGATTAAATCCAAAATTCACCCTATCTGTACAATGACCTCAATCTTTCCTTTCAGCCTCTTTTATTATTGACTTCACTGGATGTCGACCCTCCATTTATGGCATTTCCCTTGCTCCTCCAGGTGCCACACAGTCTTCTCTCTTTGCTCTGACCTCAGTTTGTCTCTTGATTTCTCCTCTAGTTATTAGGTAACAACCTTTCCAACTGGCTATCACCACATAGATCTCTTTTTCTACATGCCAGATGTGGGGGAATCTACCCAATCCCTGCTTCTCTCTCTACAGGACAGAAAATGGAGTCACGGTTGGGAGTTACGGGGGAAGCTAGCTATCTTTGTGGGGAGCCAGGCAATTGATAGGTCAAGGATTAGCAACCTATGCCATGTATGTTGCTAATGGTGGGTAAATGTTATTTTAAGAGATGGAATTGTAGAGAGGGATTACTATATACATTGGAGAGCAAGAAGAGTCGACCATATGGAGAAAGCAGTTGTAAGAATTGGAAGTTTGGGTTCAGATTCTGGCTCTGCCATTTACTGGTTACACAACTTTAGGCAAATTTTCTCAGCCTTACTTCTCTCCTTTATAAAATGGGTTCTATGATGGTTAATGTTGGTAAGATTGCAGGCAATCCAGCAAAATCCATTTTTGCTTCCTTTTGTGGTAACAGACATGTATGTGTCTGAGCACATGACTATCAGCAAAATTCCAAGTCTCCCCTGCTGTTAGATGTGGCCAAGGGACTAATTCCCTGCCAGTGGAATGTGGGAAGTGTTGGGTGACACATTCAGCTCTGGGATATGACTCTTCATGCTCTCTCCCTACATGCTTGAACCTAGAACTTGACCATGGAGAGGAGGACAAGACCATAGGGATGACATAGCAATGGCATGGAAAGAACATGGGTCTCTAAATGAATATGTGGAGCAGAGCTGCTTGCCTATTTGGAACACCTGCCCACTACAGGAGAGAAAAACGGACTCTGACTTCTTTAAGTCACTCCATTATTGTTTGGTCTCTTTGTTATGACAGCCTAGCCTTACCCTAACCAATTTATAGTAATTTAGACTGTTTATGTAGCAAGTAGTAGAACATCTGACTCAAACTAGGTAAATAAATAAATGGTGTATTTTCTCCCACATAGAAAATTTAAGAAGTAGAGAAAACTTTAGGGTTGTTTAATTCAGTATTCAATGACATCATCAAAGAATTGATTTCGTCCTATTCCTCTGCCCTGCCTTTGGTGGAGTCAGCTTCACCCTATGGCCATGGCAATTCCAGGCTTCATGTTAGCTTGCCATACCTTCCAGGAGGAGACAGACAGAGAGAGAGAAGTAGAGAGGGGGAGGGAGAGAGAGAGAGAGAGAGAGAGAGAGAGAGGGAGAAAGAAAAGGAGAAAGGGAGAAAGAAAGAAAAAGAGAGAGAAATAAAGAGAGAAAGAAAGAAAGAAAGAAAGAAAGAAAGAAGGAAAATTTTCAACACCCCCAGCAAACTTCTTACCCAATTTTGGCCACATGTCTTCCCTGAACCATGACCAGAGAATGGGCTTATGGAGATCAGTCTAAGCACCCCATCTCTGTGTCCCACCATAGTGGCAGAGCAGGTCAGCTTTTCTATATGGACTATGTGGAGGAGGTGCATGCACCTGAACAGACTTGGAATGGTTATCAAGATAAGAAGGACTAGATGTTGGGAAGGTACCACCTTGTCCAATAAGGGATGGAGGGATTGTTTTGAGGATTAAATTGAATGAGATAACATATATAGGGCTTTGTTAAATTGTATAACACATTTGGCTCTGTAACATGACACCCCTCCATGCTCTTTCCACTTCCTATAAGCTTGAACCGACTACTTATGCCTGGCACTTAGAAGCTGGTCAATGATTGTGAATTTACTCTTCCTTCCCAGATCTAGTTAGCTGTGCTTGTACAAAGGGGAAGAGGTTAGAGAGTATTCCCTCTTCGGGTGTCTTGGGGCTGTGTATTTGTGGGACCAACGAAACAGGATTGTGATGTGCACAAAGGAACTGCCTCTTAGTTTCAAGATATTTGTCACCATAGCAACTATTGGTGTGAGTGACCCACAACTGGCACCACCAGCTCACACTCAGAGATGAATACCAGAAGCCTTGACACCACCCTTTCAAAGGCTCCCTTCCACTGTTGGTCACAGATGCTCACTGATCTGTCAGTTTATAAAGGCACAGGTTTGAGATTCCAGAAGGGGCTGCCTGTGCAGTATCTTCTGTTACTCATACTGCTTGAAGCTAGATAGGGTTGAGAAATGTATTGGGCCATTTTATTGGCTTTTCTGCCTCTACTTGCTAGAGGCTGTATAATGAAAAGATTCTGGACTTGAGTCTGAGATCCAGCTTTATCATCCCTGGGTGATCTTATGAAAGTAATTTAATTCTTTATGCCTTTCAGTGTTGTTTTAAGACTCAAAGAAATGATGTATTTGAGAGCACTTTGTATATAATAAAGAAAATTTAAATAAAAGGAGTTAGCAAACATAATAATGGAAGTATTTGCCGGTGCATAAGTTTCTTCTTACTAAGGACCAACCTACCTAGGGCTTGAGAAACAAAATTGCTTAAGAGAGAACGGGCCAAAATGAGATATTTTTCTTCATAGTGATAGAGGATAGGGCTAGGTTTAATTAACAATCATGTATTGGCTGCCTAGGTGTGTCTGCTATGGTATTTTACATAGTAGCTAATTTAGTGCTTTTAATAGCCTTATGAGGTAAGTATTGTTATACCAGTATTACAGATGAGGAAACTGAGCCTGAGAGTGATTAAGTGACGGGACCAATGTCACACTATTAGGAAGTGTCAGGCCAGGATGTGCAAGTCAAGTCTGTCTGTTTAAACATCAAAGCAAGTGAGGCCATCTGCTGATTCATGTAGGAAAGAATCAGCCAGGGTGCTGTCCCCAGGTTGGCTAGCTTCTAAGACAGGGAGACGTTCACTGGGGGCTCCTGATAACTCTTTCATTTGCTTATGAATCCATCGAATCCACAAAGGCTCTCTGATGACCTCTCATGTAACAGGAACAGTGCTAGATTTGGAATAAAGCAGTGACGAAAACACAGGTCCTGAAAGGTTCAAGAAACATCAATGCAGCAGAGTAGCTTGTCAGACATCCCATTTATCCTCGGTGCAATCCTGTTAGGGAAATTGCTCCTGTGGCTTGGCCAATATTAAAGTTTTAAACATCATTGTTCTGTAGCAATGATCCGCTTATGCTGCTTCCGCCGGAGAATGCCGTAAGTCCATAATAACTGAAGATCATATAACCCAATGATTTCGTTTCAGAGGCAAATCCACAATGGTTTTGAAATGGTAATAATCGCCTATCACTCTCGGGATTATCTTATTGTCTGGCAATGATTATGAAGACAGTGGGGTTTTAAGAGGCCATTCAATAAGAGTGACAGAAGGCACTATTTTGGTTTTCTCTGAATGACTCTCCAAGTGAGAATCTAATTCAGAGCTCATAAAGGTCTGAAAGAACTGTGATAAACTCAAAGTCCTTAGAGCTGAAAGGAGACAGAGTTAGAGGAACAATATAGAAAACTAAAGGTGGTTCTTTCACAACTGGAGTGTTGTTTGCTTTCACAGATCCTGAATAAGATGAATGAGCTGGGTGAGATCCACTATTAAAGGAGCCACTGGGATGATGTTTTGCATCTTTTTTTAAAACTTTGTTTTTAAATGTTTATTTATTTTTGAGAGAGAAACAGAGAGAGACTGGGGGAGGGGCAGAGAGAGAAGGAGACACAGAATCCGAAGCAGGCTCCAGGCTCTGAGCTGTCAGCACAGAGCCCCACACAGGGCTCGAACCCACAGACTGTGAGATCATGACCTGAGCCGAAGTTGGACTCTCAACTGACTGAGCCACCCAGGCGCCCCTTGCATCTTAATTTAAAGGAGCAATCACCCCCTTCCTTGCAAGGTATTCTGTGAATAAGCATCCCCATAAGAAAAAAATTCTACAATTAGATCCGTCCACATTTTTTGATGGAAGTTTCTTTTGAGGGGGGAGAACCATAGTTCACTAAGTACCTACTAAAGACCAGATGTGTTACACATTTTGCTCTTTCAACACTCACCACAACCTTGTGAATTAAGTTGTTTATCACCACCTCACAAAGCTCTTTCCTTTTGCTCAGTCATTGATTCATTCAACAAGTATTTATTGAGTGCCTACCGTGTGCCAGGCATATACACCCCACGCAGCTGGGATATAGCAGTGAACAAAACCTGCAAATGTCCCTGCCTCCATGGAGCTTTTATTTTAGTGGGTGGAGAAAGAACTAAACAAACAAATAAACAAATATGTAATATGCAAGGCTTTGGAGATCAGTGCTATGGAGAAAATAATGGAGGACAAGGAGGTGGCAAGGCTAGGAGGATTTTGTAGATTTATACAGCGTATTAGTTACATGTTGCTGAATAACAAATTACCCCAAATGTAGTAGTTTATTTTTTTTTCTTTTTTTTTTTTTTTCAACTTTTTTTTTTATTTATTTTTGGGACAGAGAGAGACAGAGCATGAACGGGGGAGGGGCAGAGAGAGAGGGAGACACAGAATCGGAAACAGGCTCCAGGCTCCGAGCCATCAGCCCAGAGCCTGACGCGGGGCTCGAACTCACGGACCGCGAGATCGTGACCTGGCTGAAGTCGGACGCTTAACCGACTGCGCCACCCAGGCGCCCCCCAAATGTAGTAGTTTAAAACAGCAAACATTTATTACCGTATAGTTTCTGTAGGTATGGCTTAGCTAATGTCTCTGCTTCAAGGACTCCTAGGAGATTACATTCAGTTTGTGGCTGGAACAGTTGTCAGGATTCAGTCCATTTCAGGCTGTTGTACTGAGGATCTCAGTTCCTTGCTGGAATCTGGCTGGAGGTCTCTCTCAGTCTCTGCCATGTGGGCCTCTCTATGTGGCAGCTCACAATATGGCAGCTGGTCCCCCTCAGAGGAAGTGTACAAGAGAGTGAGAGACTGTGTGTGAGAGGGAAGCCACAGTCTTTCTGTAACCTAATCTCAATCCATCACCACTGTCTAATCCTATTCACTAGAAGCAAGTCACTAAATTCAGCCCACATTCAAATGTTGGGGATTATATACCAGCAAGTGGGGATCACTGGGGACATCTCAGAAACTGCCTATCACTGTTAGGGAGCCCTGTCTAATGAGATGGCATTTGAGTGGAAACCTAAGGAAGTAAGGTAGCAGGCATGTGGCTATCCAGGAGAAGACGGTTTTAGGCAGAGGAAATGGCTAGTGCAAAGGCTGGGGGGAAGGGAGGAATGGTACAAGATGAGGCCAGAGAGAAAGCACTGGATGAAATAAGGTAGTTTTATGTGTGTCACTGTGGGCAATTTGGATTTTGCCTTGAAATGGGAAGGCTTCTGAGCAGAGGAGTGACAAGACTTGTGTTTTGAGAGGTTCACTCTGGTTGCTGTGTGGAGACCAGAGTAGGAGAGCAGGCATGAGTAAAAGTGGTGGGATCAGTTAGAAGGCCATGGCACTAATCCAGCTGGAGCTATGATCATGGCTTAGACCAGGATGATAGTATTGGAAATGGATAAAGTGGCTGGATTTGGCATACATCTCCTAGTAGAGCAGACAGGATTTGCTGATGGTTTAGATGTGGACTGTGAAGAAAATGAGAAATCAGTGGTGACTCGGAGGTTGTTGGATTTAGCAATTGGAAGAACAGAGTTATCCTTTAAATTTTTTTTAATGTTTATTTATTTTTGAGAGACAGAGAGAGACAGAGTACAAGTGGGGAGGGGCAAAGAGAGAGGGAGACACAGAATCAGAAGCAGGCTCCAGGCTCTGAGCTATCAGCACAGAGCCTGATGCAGGGCTTGAACCCACTAACTGAGATCATGACTTAAGCCAAAGCGAGACACTTAACTGACTGAGCTACCCAGGAGCCCCTAGAGTTACCCTTTATTAAGCTGAAAAATATCGATGGAGGAGCAAGTTCTTTATTTTTTTAATTTTTATTTTTTGAGAGAGAGAGAGAAGGCCAAGTGAGTGAGAGGCAGAGAGACAGAATCCCAAGAGGGGCAGAGGGAGAGAGAGAGAGAGAGAGCGCGTGAGAAAAGCTCGAGTTCACCCAATGTGGGACTCAAACTCACAAGCCGTGATATCATGACCTAAGCCGAAGTCAGATGCTTAACAACTGAGGCACCCAGGCGCCCAATGGAGGAGCAAGCTCTAAGAGAGGAAGTAGAAGTCAGGGGTTTTGTACACGTTAATGTATGGTGATTAGACATCCAAGTGGAGATGCTGAATTGGCAACTGGCTATTTAAGTCTGGAGCTCCGGAGAGTGGAGTGGACTATAAACATAAATTTGGGAATTCCAAGCATTAACAGGGTATGCGAAAACAGCAGACTGGATAAAAATACTGAAGAAATGAGCGTAGACTGAGAAGTGGAAAGGCCTGTGGATTGAAACCCTGGGCACTCCAAGGCTTAGAAATTAGGAAAATAAGGTCAGCAAATGAGATTAACAAAGAGTACCTAGGAAGGGAGAAGGAGAACCAAGAGAGGTTAGAACCCTAGAAGCCAAGTGAAGAGGGTTTCAAGGGGGGAAAAGTGATCAACTGTGCTAAATACTGTCAACAGGTCAAGCAAGATGAGGACTGAATAGAGCACAGTTTGTGAACATGGAAGTCACTGGTGGAATGAAAGAATGCAAGGAGAGCAAGTGGAGAAGGTGGAAATTGAGATTCTTGTGAGAAGCTGATGTCTTTTGACGGTTTAGGACCACTTGCAACAAGCTCACTGTGGGGCTCCCTGCAAATATGGATTTGGGGTGCCCCACTCCAGAATCTCAGGGGATGGTATACCCTGTGATTTTCATTTTTAGCAAGTCCCACAGGTGATCTTCAGGCACCTTAAAATTTGAGAACCAACGTCCCACTCTATGCACTTTATCTTACATCTAGTGCAGTCACTATTAAAGATACTATAAGTACGTTTCATTTGTGTAACCTGAATGAACATTTTGTGGATGATCGTTTGTCCCAGAGGCATTCCTATATTTCCCTTAGCCTTTTTATTTCCTGAAGTTTTTAAGAAAACCTGGATGAAAAAATTCCACAACCCCAAAGAATAGCAGTAGGTAAACAAACCTCCCTCCCGTAATGGCTCCTAGGAACCTGACAAATATTGAAATTCTCAGAATCAGCATGTTAGTATCCCATGTCCTCTGGTAAAGGAAAGACAAGATTCTTGCAGATTTCAGAAAGAATTCAATATTTATGGATCACTGAAGTGCTTAATTTACTGAGCTTCTCCACTGAGAAAGATGGAGGGATTGTTCTAATTGGGTCTATTTGGAGGACTAGGGCCCCTGGGCTGCCTTTATCACTCTAGCAAAGGCTGCAGTGTGGAGATTTTTCCTTTTTGCCCTGATCTTTGGCCCCAGGACCAGATATGTTTCAGTAAGAACCACACAGTATAGGAGGAACCGAGGCAGTAGCAATTTAAACTTAAGTTTCCCTGCTGTGTGCTAAGTAGAAGAAAGCACTCAAAGGATTGAGGCTTTGGAAAGAAGGAGTTCCTTTTTTTTCTTTTTTAATATTTATTTATTTGTTTGAGAGAGAGAGAGAGAGAGAGCGCGCGCGCGCGCGAACAGCGGGGAGGAGCAGAGAGAGGGGGAGAGAGAGTTTCCCAAGCAGGTTCCGTGTCAGCACTGAGCCTGATGTGGGGCTCAATCTCATGAACCATGAGGTTATGACCTGAGCTGAAATCAAGGGTTGGATGCTTAACTGACTGAGCCACCCGGGCACCCCAGGAAGAAGGAGTTCTAAATTGTTGATCTCTCTCTCCTCAATTGCCCTTTCTTTTCTTACTGTCCCCTCCAATGCGTATAGACTTGTGCCCATGTCCCCTCCCTCTGGAATTGCCCTCCTTCTTACAAGAGAAGGTTTTTCCCATTCGGTTCTTTCTTATACCTTGTAAAACACCAGAAACTTGACACCAATGGAGGTTCTCCCTGCTTAGGCATTTTGGCTCCAGAAAAGAATGGGATGAGGTAAAATCTAATCCTGTTAATGAAGGCTCCAATTCCAATCTTATCTTTAGTGAGTGAGAGCTGTTATTGATTTCTTACCTAAATTACTTAATGAGCAAGAGAGCACTGACAACATTTTTCGTAGAGGTACACCAACATGTTAACAGAGATATATAGAAATTATATGTATTCCAGTTACTTCTGTGTGTATTCATGTGGTCAAGGCAATCTAAAATACGGGACAGACTAATGAAAAACATTATGAAAATAGTACTCGTAAGTTGTGGGTACGTGTTTACATAAAAGTTCCCCAAAATGACTGAAATGGGCCAAACAATTGTGTAAATAGACAAAAACCAAACATAAAAAACCGCACAAAACAAAGAAACAAACAAACAAAAAAACCCCACAAAATTCCAGCAACACCTGTTAACCCAGAAGCTCCTGGAAAAACATGAATAGTTGCCCACCAACCTAAAATCATATCTGGAAAAGAAGTTGAGGGAGATGAAGGCTAGCGAGGGTTGCTAGTAAGGTTGCAAATGTTCTGTGAAGACAAAAGGTCAAGGACCATCAAAATCCCAAGATTAGAAGAAAGACAAACTTTCCAAAGAATGGACTTTCCCAAGAATGTCTCCTCAGGAAAAGACAGGTGCCCCCTGAGCAGAGCACCTAACTACAGCATCTTCTATATGAGAACTGGCAGTCCCAGCACGCAGGCAATGAATGGTAACATCTGCCATGGAGCGAGTACATATTTAGACTGGAATTCTGCATCATCTGTAATTTATGTCAACTTTCTCACTTCAATTTTGGGGCAATTCGCTTTTCCCATAACATTTGTGGTTCTCTCATTGGGAGAATCTTCAGGAAGAGTGACGGTCTTTGGGATTGGTCTTGTTAGTGTGTGATGTCACAACTGATGGTGCTGTCTTTTTCCTTTGCATATTTGTACCAAGTGCCTCTTTAAGTAGAAATGCAAATCTATGTAAAACAATCTGTGAGTTAACATCACTTGGGGGCTTAAAAATAACAGACAAACAGGACTAGAACAGTGGTTTGAAGTCTAGGCTGATCTCTTTGCCTGGTAATCACTCAGTGTGTTTTTATTAAATGGGATTGTTAGTTTCTTTTAATAATATATGTGGTTAGAAAAACATACAGAATTCTAACCTTTTCTTTCTTTGTGAGTAGATTGGTCAAGTGTGTCCCCAATGTACTTCTTTCTCTTAAAAGATACAGCACTGACTCTAAACAGACAGTAATTGTTGTATAATTAATGCATAGCAGGTGGACCCAGCAATTTCAGTTTGGAATCTCTTTTCCTTAATCCTTACCTTCCTTGCCCTGCCATACTCCCACCACATTTCCCATCATGCCCAAGAACCTCCCTCGACACTTGTAAATAGCACAGTGGACACAATTTAATTTGCTTTGGAGGACAGCTCTTAAATTAACTGCAAAGGGAGAAGACAGGCACTCTCTGCTAATATATATATACACACACACACACACACACACACACGTGCAAAATACACATTTGTTTGCCTCAAACCTCGTTCTGAAAGCCCTTTATCACCTGTTCTATTCAATACACCTTCTCTAAAATTCTGCATCCTCATCTAATACCTGCTTGTTAATTTCATTCACTTTTCAGTTAGTCTTTAGCAAGTGAAGGCAGACCACTCAAATAAAAGGACTTTTTCTTCTTTCTTTCTTTCTTTCTTTCTTTCTTTCTTTCTTTCTTTCTCTCCCCCCCACCCTCCCACTGATCCTTTTACTAACACTAATCACATACCTACCATATGCTTTCCAAGACACTGGTTCCCTTCCTATTGTTAACCTCTCTTGTGTATCAACCAAAGTCCAGTTTCCTTTGTTCGGTCAGACAATACCGCAGGGTTCGGATGTGATAATATGGAATGAGTATCTGAAAGCAATACTTGCTGCTTCCCAGGAAGTGTCCCTTCATGTGTTCATGCTGACAGTGAGAGAGAGCCTCTACCAGGGCATTATCAGTCATCCTGCTCTTCTCAGGTGTGACAGACCTTCTTTTTCTACTAAGGTGCATCCCTCATTGAAGGGTGACCTGAGGTTGTCTCAATTTTATTTCTTCTTAAACTTTCTTCTTCTTCTTCTTCTTCTTCTTCTTCTTCTTCTTCTTCTTCTTCTCTTCTTCTTCTTCTTCTTCTTCTTCTTCTTCTTCTTCTTCATATCCTCCTAATAGCCTTTCAAAACTTTAAGTTACAAATAAAAGATCTGGTTTTGCTCTCCTTGTAACTAGCTGTAAAACCTTGGAGAACTCATGTAACTACTCTAACCCTCAATTTTCTCATCTGTTAAAAAAGAGATCTAGATCCAGTCAATTCTAATGTTCCTTCCAGCACTGATGTTTTCTGAGCCAAGAGGTAAAATTGCTCAGGAGAAGGATCCGGGATGCCTGCCTCAGAGTTTGCCTTTACTCAGCAGTACAATAAGAGGGGATTGCCTGCCTAAAACAACTACCACTTATTGAGCACCTACTGTATGCTTCCGCTCTATCAGATAGATGTTTACATACACAGTGTTTCATTTAATTCCCATAGCAACTCCAGGAGGTAGACATGATTATTACCACTAAACCTGTTTTATGATGAAGGTTCTAAGACTCTGTCAAAATCATAAGGTAATTGGCATGGCTGGAGTTAATCTGCAAGCATGTTTGCAACCATTCTGCCACCCTATTTCCCAATTCACTTGCTGTTTGATACTGTCTTCAGAAGTCCAAAAGCCACCTTGCAATCACAAGGTCTGGGATCCAGTCTTGGATCTATTGCTTTCTGGGTCTTCAGCCAAATTGTGTAGCTTCTTTGAGCCTCAGTGTTCTCATCAGTAAATGAAAGAAATAGTACGAGGCCCAGCATTGTGGTGAAAATGAAAAGATAAAGAGGTGTGTCAGCAGTTGCCTGGCTCCCTAGCTTGCTTCTCTCTAGAGTGGCCATCCCTTAACCACTAACTATAGGCTCAGACCCAGCCCAGGCTCCAGGACCAATCCGTCTCCCATGGAAAGGCTTTAAAGATCTTTAGCTCAATGCAGAAGGGGATTCAACATCAACCATGATCCCTGCTGGTCCTGATGAAGCAGCTGCAACAAGTGGGCCTCTACCCTAAATGCAGATGGTAGGATTGTTCAGATGGGTCCTGGGACCTACTGCCTGTGTTTTAATCTCAGCTCTGCCCTTACTAATGACCTTAGGCAAATTACTCCGTCTTTATGTGACTCAGTTTTCTTATCTTTAAAATGAGAAGAATAATAATAGCTATTTCAGAAGGTTGTTGTGAAGATTTAGTAAATTTATAAATAAAAGTACATATAACAGTACTGGCAAATAGTGTTTGTTATTTTTATTATCACAGAAGAAACAAGCTGATTTACATTTTATATTTTAATACATAAATGACATAAATTATATACCTATGTTATTATTATCACTAATTAGGTCCCTGCTTGGTTGTCTTAGGTCCTTCTTGGATAACTTCCCAAGTCTCTCTAGGGTTGCAGCCCTCACTACAATAATGTACAGGGTGGGACTCCAGCCACTGGGCCTCTTACATGAAATGGGGCCTTGCAATCTGCTCAAGGTGTCCTTGATGTTGGCTGCCCTTCCACATTTTTGGTGTTCCCCGAGATGGTGCTCTGGTGGTGTCAGTGGTTCCTTGGTGGTGCAGGCTACTTGCCTAGACCACCTGTTGCCACCACATGTTCCTGGAGCCCATGATCTGCTCTCTGCTGCACCTTTCCCCAGTGCTTGTGTCTTGGGCTTGCTTATTAGGTCCTGAGCTGGTACAATGTGTCTGTTTAGAAGTTAGCACCTCGGCTTGACACAATTTTATAAAATAACTTTGTAAAGTATCATACACATAAAATGGGTATGATCCTCAAGACAGAACTCAGGTCAGCAAGAGTTATCACATTTATCTACTATTTTTTTTTTTCAACGTCTTTTTTTTTTTTTTTTTTTTTGGGACAGAGAGAGACAGAGCATGAATGGGGGAGGGGCAGAGAGAGAGGGAGACACAGAATCGGAAACAGGCTCCAGGCTCCGAGCCATCAGCCCAGAGCCTGACGCGGGGCTCGAACTCACGGACCGCGAGATCGTGACCTGGCTGAAGTCGGACGCTTAACCGACTGCACCACCCAGGCGCCCCTTATCTACTATTTTTTGTAATAGCTTTGTTGAGAAATAATTCACATACCATACACTTCACTCATTTAAAGTATAAAATTAAGTGTTTTTTGGTGTATTCATAGACTTGTGAAATTATCACCACAATAAATTTTAGAACATTTTAATTACCACCTGCCCTCTCCTTCCCCCCACAACACCCTACTGTTTAGTGGTTATCCCTTCTGTCCCCTAGCAACCACTGACCTACTTTTCATCTATAAATTGCCTATTCTGGACATTTCCTGTAAATGGAATCATACAATATTTGGCCTTTTGTGAATTTTTTTTCATTTAGCCTAATGTGTTTATTTTTTTAAATTTTTTTTTATTATGAAATTTATTGTCAAATTGGTTTCCATACAACACCCAGAGCTCATCCCAACAGGTGCCCTCCCCAATGCCCATCACCCACCCTTCCTGCCCTCCCACACCCCATCAACCCTCAGTTTGTGCTCAGTTTTTAAGAGTCTCTATGGTTTGGCTCCCTCCCTCTCTACCTTTTTTTTTTTTCCTTCCCCTCCCCCATGGTCTTCTGTTAAGTTTCTTAGGATCCACATAAGAGTGAAAACATATGGTATCTGTCTCTCTCTGTATGACTTATTTCACTTAGCATAACACTCTCTAGTTCCATCCACGTTACTACAAAAGGCCATATTTCATTCTTTTTCATTGCCAAGTAGCCTAATGTGTTTAAAGGTTTGTCCATGTCATAGCATCTATCAACACTTCATTGTTTTTATTGTCAAACAATAGTCACAATTATCTATTTTTAACTCAGTAGTTAACTTTTACTCTCTCCCCACATTTCAAAGATCTGGTGAGGAATTGAACTTATTCTTGGGACTTCCCATTGGAGGCTAAGTCAAGATTCCAAACTGTCAAGCACAGTTGAGACATCTTAGAGGCCCAGGAAGGCATCAGCTATCTGGCCACACAGGTTACTCCTGAGATGTCATTGTCTCTCCCTCTGTGGTCTTTTTAAGGGCTTCCTCTCTGCCAACTTTGTGCCACTATTGGTGCATGGGAACTATTCTTGTGGTTTTGGGAATCTGGGCTAATGTTCCACCTCTTGGTGCATTGATGGCCAATCTCTCTGAGGTTCTGCTGTGTCCTTTGGGCAGTGGCAGGGAGTAAGTCAGGGCACAGGGGACCCAAGACCTTGATTCCTTCCCCAAGCAGGAGAGACTTTCATTTTTGACAAGGGATATTCCTTTTCAGATTTAACTGAATTCTCCTTAAAGCCCTCAGGCCTTTGAAAACTGGTGGTATCATAATCCCAGATTTCTGGCTATACTGGATATATTTCAAGATATACTGCAAAGCTGTAGAAATCAAAACAGTATGATACATAGACATGTAGATCAATAGAACAGAATAGAAAGCCCAGAAATAAACCCAAGATTATATGGTCAATTAATCTTCAACAAAGGAGGCAGGAATATGCTCTGGGAATAAAACAATCTCTTCAACAAATGGTATTGGGAAAACTGGATAGCTACATGGCAAAAGAATGAAACTGGACAAGTTTCTTATACCATATACAAAAATAAACTCAAAATGGATTAAAGACCTAACTGTAAGACTTAAAACCATAAAATTCCTAGAAGAAAACATAGGCAGTAATCTCTTTGAAATTAGCTGCAGAAACATTTTTCTAGATATGTCTCCTTTGGCAAGGGAAACAAAAGCAAAATTAAACTATTGGGACTATACCCAAATAAAAAGCTTTTTCACAGCAAAGGAAACCATCAATAAAACAATGAGACAACCCACTGAATGGGAGAAGATATTTGCAAATGATAGATCTGAAAAGAGATTCATATCCAAAGTGTGTAAAGAACTTATCCAACTCAACACCAAAAAACTCCAAATAATCCAATTAAAAATGGGTAGAAGACATGAACAGTCATATTTCTAAAGAAGACCCATAGATGACCAAGGGATGGCCATGTCCAAAGATCGCTCATCATCAGGGAAATGCAAATCAAAACCACAAGGAGATATATCACCTCACACTTGTCAGAATGGCTAAAATAGGAATCACTTCACTTTGGTTATTTTGAGGACATGCTAGGTAGCAAACCAGGCTCTACTACTTGAATTTTTACTTTAACTGCATAATGGAACTCTCTTTTGTGGTAGAATGAAAATGATCTCATTTATGCTATTCAAAATGTATGATTTGCATTTTTGTTATATATTTTTATCATACATTTTTTCTATTTCTCTTACATAGTTCTGTAACATATTTCTATTATAACCAGCTATTGTACCAGGTTCTGGTCTTGGGATTCTTTTGCACTCTTAAAAATAATTGAGAATCCCAAAGGGGTTTTGTTTCTTTGGGTTATATCTATGGATATTAACTGTACTAGAAGTCAAAACTGAGACATTAAAAAAAATATTAGTTCATTTGAAAACAATAATAATAAACCCATCACATGTGACATAAATAACATCTTTTTATAAAAAAATTATTTTTCCAAAGAAAGAAAATTTTTTTGGGATTTTTTGCAAATCCTTTTAATGTCTGACTTCATAGAAGACAGCTAAATTCTTATATTGGCTTATATTCAACAAATATTCTTATATTTGTTGAAGTATATTTAGAAAATCTAGCATCACAGAGATATATAGTTGGAAAAGGAAGGAGTATTTTAATAGTTGTAGATACTACCCCAAATCTCCATAACAGGTAGTTTCTTAGAGGTTATTGGACAACACATATTATCAGATATGTTCTTTGAAGTGACAGGCTCACTTTATTCATTTTCAAGAAAATGCCTGCCAATACCTAAATCTTAACTAATTGTTCTTTGAAGTAAAAATGGGGTTTCATGAAAAGAAAAAATAAAATGGTTAGTTCAGCTTGCAACTCAAACACTAACACAAGAATTTTTCTTGGGGACACCTGTGCTAACCTGAGCAGAAGTACTTCATGTGTGCTTCCCAGTTTGTCACACAGAATATTACAAAGACCTACACTGAAGTATTGAGAATTAATAAAACTAACAATTTTTAATGCTTCACCAAGGACATTCTTTTTAAAAAGTTGTTTTTCATGTTTATTTATTTATCTTGAGAGAGAGAGTGTGAGCTGGGAAGGGGCAGAGAGAGAGGAGACATAGAATCCCAGGTAGCCTCCGTGCTATCAGTGCAGAGCCCGACTTGGGGCTTGAACTCACAAACCCATGAGATCATAACCTGAGCCAAAACCAAGAGTCAGATGCTTAACCACTGAGCCCCCCAGGGACCCACTAAAGACGTTCTTTAGTAAAACTAACTTCCCTTACCCCCTCTTTCCCTCCCTCCTTTCCTTCCTTCTTTCTGCTCTCCTCTCCTTTCCACCCCTCCCCTCCCCTTGAGTTTGTGGTGGTGAAGAATATTGGAGAATATCGTGACCATTAGCTACAGTTTGGTGACACCACTTTGACTTATGCTAACGTGCTGGCAGTTTGACCCGCTATTACTTTGGCACCACCAGTGTAAAAATCCATATAGTGAATAAGGCAAATCCTTCTTTAACATTATTATAAAAGTAGTTTTGATCTCACAGGTCCCCTGAAAGTATCCCCAGGACGTTGCAGACTACACTTTGAGAAGGGAAAAAGCAGCAGAAATGAAAGGATCCAAGGGAAGAGACTGGCCCTTTCTGAGTGATCCTTGCTGCTGCCTCAAACCTTGTGTTCTGTGTGGGCCCTGATCTGTCCCAGCACCCACCGGCTTCCCTCCTCTCCTTCCAGACTGTCCATAATAGGACAATGTCTTTGGGAGCTCTAGGTACGGAGCCTTTTTACTTGCTCTGCAACTGCTCTCTGTAGCAGTGCTAGGTAGGGCAGTGGTATAGGACTCTTTCCCCCTTTCCTTCCACTTAGAAGAATTTACTAATGAAAATACTGGTATAACCCCATAAAAATCTCCAAATTGCTGAATAAACCGTCTAGAAAGAGAACTGACCAGAAACGTATACCCTTCCCCTTGTGGTTTTGAAAGCATCTGACCCTTAAAGAGGCTGTATTGATTACCTTGGACATTTTTCCTACGCATTTTATTTTCACTGGATTGTAACTGAAGAATTTAGAAAAAAAAAATAACAACCTGGTTTTCTATGTTGTCCATAGGAACACTCTGTAGGATAGCCTTTCCTTAGTGCTACCACATGTAAATGGATCTGGAAGCTTTGAACTCTGAGTCTATTGGGCTCCCTTCCAAACTCCTGAGGGCTTGTTTTATTTAAAAACATGACACTTGGCAACTTCTATCAAGGGTCTAATTCCTTATTATATTACTATAACTAGGTTAAAGAGTGTATGTGAGAGAGGATAATTAGTAGGATTAAGTATATTTGGCTAATTCTGAGTCAAATATACTGAAATTAGCTTTCATTTAAATCTAAAATTCTGTTTTACTCTTGGAGATTTTAGGCAAAAAAATTACTTGTTTTCAGAACCATAAACTTGAGCAGATTTCCAAAAGTCCAAGACTGTGTGCTAGTGTTTTTTAAAATGAATCCATTTATTAAAAATAAAATTTACCAAGAAGCTACTCTGTGCCAAACATTGTTCTAGAAATGGGGAAGGAGCGATGAATAAGGCAGACATACGTCCCTGCACTCATGAAGTTTATAATCCAGAAGGGAAGATGCAAAAAATAATGAGTAAACAACTAAATAAGAAAGATAATTTCAGCTAATGACAAGCATATGAAGGAAATAACACAGGGTGTTGGGATAATAAATCACAGAGGAGATGAGGTGGTCAGAGAAGGGTTCTCTACGGAGGTGACATTTGTAGCTGAGACCTGAATGTGGAAAGGAGCCAGTCAGGGGAAGAGCCAGGTGGAAGAGAATGGGAAGCAGAGGGAACAGCAAATACAGAGGTCCTGAGGTGGGGTTACTTTTGGAAATGCATTAAGAAAACCCTGAGCTTTTTAATATGACTAAATTCTGATCTTATTATCGGTAAATCTGCTGTTCAAATTAGCACATTATGAAATCTTGAATTAACTTTGACATTTTGACTAGGACGACCAGGGAATTATTTGTCAGATGATCCCGGTTTGGATTGGGGCTGAATAATGAATGGTTTGTTGACTTAATTACTACATATGATTTCACTGGGAAGTCTCAAAGCTAAGTTCTTTATCCACGCCTCATTCCTTTGCCTGCATCATATTTTTCTGTATTCCTTTTGAAGTAAGTGGCACTACTATTCTTTTGGCTCAAGCCAGAAAGCTAGGTCTTTCTGCCCAGCTGCCTCCCTCACTCCACTCCATCAGGAAAACTTACAGATTTTACCTCCTGAATACTTATTGAATCTGTCCGTCTCCTCCATCCTGGAGCACCATCATCTCATTCATGCTCTCCAGTAGTGCTCCTTTTGAATGTATCCCTGTATCTAGAGGGATTTTACTAAGCTGAACTATATAGTTCATTCTTTGATTAAAACCTGGGAAAACCTCTCCCAGCATTCTGTAAAAATAATGTCCTACAATAAAATCAATTTCAAAAACATTGGGCTAACACGACAGGGCATCTGGGTGGCTCAGTCGATTAGGCGTCCTACTTTGGCTCAGGTCATGATCTCACGTGTCATGGGATCAGGCCCTGTATTGGGCTCTGTGCTGACAGTGTGGAGCCTGCTTGGGAGTCTCTCTCTCCCTCTCTCCCTGTCCCTCCTCCACTCATGCTTTCTTTCACTCTCAAAAATAAATAAATAAACTTAAAAAAATCAGGCTAACGTAAGATAAAGAGGTCCCTTTGTTGCAGGACTTCTCAGAGCCTTCAATATGCTAATGTATGCATCGTGAATCACTCACGGGGGGGTAAAAGTGAGGATTCTTTCAGACATAAGTTATAGTGAAGTTATTATTTTGAGGAATGTCAAAGAACATCTCATGAAATATCTACGAATAGCAGTACTTTATATAACGTAGCTTAGGAAATTTGGTTTACGTAAAGAAATGTAGTCATGTTTACATGGTATATAAGACTTCTCATGACCTGGTCCTCACCTTCCTCATGAGCCTCATTTTGACCACTCCCCACCTTGAGCTTCATTTAATAACAGCAAACCATATCCACTTCCTGCCACAACATGCTCCCTGTGATTTTGCTGAAGGTTTTCTCTCTGGAACATTTCCTCATCTGGCTAAATCTACTCATCTTTCAACTCTCAGCTCAGGGACCTTTCTTGAATTCCAAGTTGAGATAAATGCCTCTCTTATGAGTTCCACTTACCATAGCACAAAAAATTGGAATAATCTGTGTATGTGTCTTTTCCTTCTAGTTTACTGGTGGGTAAAGACTGAGGGACCATGCAATGATGATGATGCTAGCTAAGTTTGTTGCAGTCAGAAGGTGCCATGCTCTGTGTATGAGTTATTTAATATTTACAAGGGATTCACGAGGTAGGCATTATTAGCATCCTCATTTTGCAGACAAAGAAGCTGAGGGCTTAGAGGCTAAGGGACTTTCCTGAGGCCATATAACTAGTGAATGATGAGATGGTGTGAATTTAAGACAGCCGGACTCCCAATGCTGCACCTTTTGCAACTGTATCTGTAACACCAGCACAATGCCTGGGAGCAGACACTTGACAAACGCTTGTTGATCTAACGTGTGGGTGCGCGCGCATATCCTACACACACCCCAAAACTACTAGCATTGAGGATGTTGAACATGCTATAGGAAAGTGTTAAATTCCATCGGTGGCAGAATTCGCAGTGGAAAGGGAGGTATGGAAAGGACAACTGGCTCATGTTCCAAATTATTCTCAGCTTTCTTGTTGTCTTAGACATATGTTCTGAGGGTGGCCAACCCCTGTTTTACATCTGTGTTAGTCTTTGCAGAATAAAGAGCAAATTAGTGTTTAATGGGGGCTATTAATATTGTCACCTAATTGAGTAATATCTAATAAATCTTTTCATTTACAACCCAATGGGAATTTCTACTTAGTGTGGAAAATGTTTGATCTCAGAAATATTTTCATACACAAAGAATATATATATATATATATGTATATATAT